>NC_047055.1:28012469-28089669 GCF_011762595.2 Tursiops truncatus | reverse complement strand
GTGATGTCCGTTTTTATTTTTTTATAATATTATTTTTTTAGAATTTATTATTTTTTCTATTACAGTGGGTTCTTATTAGTTATCATTTAGACTATTCGTGTAATAGTCAATCCCAGTCTCCCAGGTCATCCCACCACCAGCACACCACTGTCCCCCTTGGTTTTCATATGTTTGTTGGTCTTACAGTGCGTCTCTATTTCTGCCTGCACAACTGGTCATCTGTATCATTCTTCTAGGTCCACATTATTGCTATAATATGGATATTGTTTGTATTATTTGACTTACTTCACTCTGTTGACCGTCCTAGATCCACCCACATCTATACAAATGACCCAATTGGTTCCTTTTATGGCTGAGTAATATTCCATTGTCAAATATGACAACATCTTCTTTATCATTCATCTGACGATGGGGCTATTAGGCTTGCTTCCATGACCTGGCTATTGTAAATAGTGCTGTAATGAACATTGGGGTGCATGTGTCTTTTGAATTATGGTTTTCATCTGGGATATGCCCAGAAGTGGGATTACTGGTCCATATGGTAATTCTTATTTTAGTTTTCAAGGAACCTCCATACTGTTCTCCATAGTGGCTATACAATTACATTCCCACCAACAGGGCAACAGGGTTCCCTTTTCTCCACACCCTTCTCCACATTGTTGTTTGTAGATTTTAGGATGATGCCCATCTAACTGTGGTGCGGTGATACCTCATTGTAGTTTTGATTTGCGTTTCTCTAATAATTAGTGCTGTTGAGCAGCTTGTCATGTGCTTCTTGGACATGTATGTCTTCTTTGGAGGAAATGTCTATTTAGGTCTTCTGCCCATTTTGGATTGGGTTGTTTGTTTTTTTGCTATTGAGCTGCATGAGCTGCTTGTAAATTTTTGGAGATCAATCCTTTGTCACTGCTTCATTTGCAAATATTTTCTCACATTCTGAGGATTGTCTTTTGGCCTTGTTTGTTTATGGTTTCACTTGTTATGCAAAAGCTTTAAGTTTCATTAGGTCCATGGTTTATTTTTGTTTATTTTCATTACTAAGGAGGTGGAACAAAAAAGATCTTGCGGAAATTTATCTCAAAGAGTGTTCTTCCCTTTTATTTGGTTTTTTCCATCTAGAGTTTTATAGTGCTCGGTTCTTACATTTAGGTTTCTAATCCATTTTGCAGTTTATATTTGCGTATGGTGTTAGGGAGTGTTCTAATGCATTCTTTTACATGGAGCTGTCCATGTTTCCAGCACCACTTATTGAAGAGACTGTCTTTTTCTCCATTGTACGTCCCTGCCTCCTTTGTCATAGATTAGTTGACCATAGGTGCGTGGGTTTGTGTCTGGGCTTTCTATCCTGTTCCATTGATCTGTATTTCTGTTTTTGTTGCCAGTACCCTATTGTACTTGATTACTGTAGCTTTGCAGTATATTTGAAGTCTGCGAGTCTGAATTCCTCCAGCTCCATTTTTTTCCCTCAAGACTGCTTGGATATTCGGGGTCTTTGTGTTCTCCATACACAATTTTAAAGATTTTTTTGTTCTAGTTCTGTAAAACACGCCATTGGTAATTTGATAGGGATTGCATGCATCTGTAGATTGCTTTGGTAGTATGCCATTTTCACAATGTGATTCTTCCAATCCAAGAACATGAGTATATCTCTCCATCTGTTGTATTATCTTTAATTTCTTCATCAGTGTCTATAGTTTCTGCATACAGGTCTTTTGTCTCTCTAGGTAGGTTTATTCTAGGTATGTATTCTTTTTGTTGACATGGTAAATGGGAGTGTTTCCTTAATTTCTCTTTCCAGATTTTTCATCATTAGTGTATAGGAAGCAAGAGATTTCTGTGCATTTAATTTTCGTATCCTTGAAACTTTACCAAATTCATTGGTTAGCTCCAGTAGTATTCTGGTGGCATCTCGTAGGATTTCTATGATATATAGTCCCCATGCATCTGCAAACGTGACAGCTTTAACTTCTTCTATTCCAATTTGTATTCCTTTATTTCTCTTTCTTCTCGATTGCCGGCTAGGACTTCCAAAACTATGTGAATAATAAGAGGGTGTGAGAGTTGTTGGAAGTTGTGGAAAGCTCTTGTCTGCTAGTTTCAGGTCATACTCATCAAGAGCTGCTCTGTAGGCTTACCTGGTGGGCGCATGGTTGAGGGTCCGCCTGCCGATTGCAGGGGACCACGGGTTCGTGCCGCGGTCCGGGAAGATCCCACATAGCCGCGGAGCGGCTGGGCCCGTGAAAACATGACCGCTGAGCCTGCGCGTCCGGACCTGTCTCCGCAACGGGAGAGGCCACAACAGTGAGAGGCCCGCGTACCGCAAAAAAAAAAAAAAAAAAAAAGTTGCTCTGTAAATAGCTGTAATTTTGGTGTACCCATGGAAGAGGTAAGCTCGGGTTTCTCCTATGTCACCATCTTGGTTACTCTCTGAATAAAACATTTAACATAGCATGAAATGTGCATTGTATATTTCATTTCATCCATAATATCAAATGCTGAATTTTCAACATTTTTCCCCCTCAGAAAGAGCTTGCAAGACGCCTGGGAGTGACTGAAGCCAGAGTGTGGGTCAGTAAACCTGAAAAAGCACTTGGCAGGGCAGCCAATCTAAAACCTGCTTTAGGAATTGGATACCTTGTCCTAGACATTCTCAAGTTGGTGTGTTTTTGTACACTTGTCGATGTTTTGGAAATAAGGTTTGGACTTCTGGGGGTTGGGGCCAAGAATAATGTATCTTCAGTAAAGTTAAACTCCTTCCAAAACTGGTATCCCTAGGGGACAAGTCTCTGTGGAATCATGTTGGGGCTGATTCTGACTTGGCAGTTATTCAAATTAATGCACCAAATAGCTGGGTTAGAAGAGGGTTCAAGTATACTAAATTATTTAAAAGTTTTAAAGCAGGCTAAGCCTTTGTATAAGGAGTGAATTTACAAGATTCATGCAATTGGGTAAGGGACTAAATAACTCACCTACGGAAACACAAATGTGAGCAACTAATATATGTTAGTTTAGGTGAGACTGAGGGGAGGCGAATAGCTTAAAATTCCAAGGCCTGGTCTCTCTGATGTTTTTTATGAGTGGTAGAGCAGTGTAGAGAGTTTCGCCGTACATTTTAATTTTCTGAAATTTTTTGATGTGCAGCCTGAAAACATTGCTAACATAGTAGGTTGTGCAGTATGATGGAGAGGGGGGAAAGGTTTTGCAACCTTTGGAATTTGTCTAAACATATAAAACAATAAAACAAACAAAAAGAACAAATTTTGAATAAATTTCCACTGACCTCAAAAGGTGGACGGGGTTTGAGATAATTGGATACTATCGATATGTGTCTTGGAGATACTGCGTAATATTCAACATTATGAAACTACCGATGTATCAGTGAATATATTTCAGCAATTTCTAATGTCTAAGAATTTTTTTCTTCCATTTTCATACTATTATGAGGGATGGTTTTCGAAGAATTTGTTTGTGATGGTCAGTGTTGGCTCTCAGCTAGTCGCTTACCTGTGTTAATTTGAAATACTTGCTCATTCATTCAGGTATAGTGGTTACTAGTTGGTAGCTCATGGCACAGAAGCTGATATGTCCATAGAACACAGTAAGTTGTATCAAAGGAGTATATATATATATATATAATATATATATATTTAATATATTTATTTATTTATATTTGGCTGCGTTGGGTCTTCGTTGCTGTGCGTGGCTCTCTCTAGTTTGAGGAGAGCCGGGGTTACTCTTCGTGTGGTGCGCGCGGTCTTCTCAGGGCAGTGGCTTCGCTTGTTGTGGAAGAGAATATTTTTTAAAACACAAGATTGATAGAAAGGAAGAAAGAAGGAAGGAAGGAAAGAGAATCAGGATGGGTTCACTAGCTTTGCTGCAGAGAGCGTGTGTGAGGGCAGTGATGGACACGGGCTGCAGAGCTGGGTGGGTCTGGAAAGCAGTGCTGGCGGCCTAGGCCACGGGCTGGGCTCACATTCAGGTATGGCCAGGGCTTGGGAGGCGCAGGCCTCTGCTTTCTCAAGCAGGCAAAGCAAGCTCAGAGGAAAAGAGAAACTGAAGTTTTGGTGGCTTGCTTCTCCTGGGTTTACGTAGTGGTCTCTTAATGGAGTTCTGAAGGGAAAAGGAGCAACAAGAAACAAATGAAGAAGACGGGAGAATGTTTTCATCTATTTCCAAACTCTACAGCATGAGCGTCCCAAAGAAACATTTAATGGACACCCTCCCTTGGTTTTGCAAGGACAGTAGGAGCTGTTTTATGAAACCAGTATTGGAAATATGGAAGTAGTGTCAGCCTGAACCTCACATAGCCAGCTTTGCACATGCTTATATTATGCAGATTTGACCATTGGTACACTCGAACCCCCAAAATGAGCTCTATTACACTGGCTTTTCTCGACTACATATTCATGCAGCAGAAGGACCCAAATACTAAGAGGGGAGAGGACGAAGATGGGGCGACAGAGAGAGGAGGCCCTTGGTCTCATGTAAATTTGCCGAGTGGAAACATCCAAAAATACTAAATATGGCACAATTCCATTAACTGAGATGCTGAGGGAGCAGTGGAGTCCACAGGACAGGTTTACTTTCAGTTGTTAATAGTTGGCAGATATTTAGGGGGGAGCCGTTTTGTGGACCCCTCACTCACGTGGTTGTCGGCTGTCTTCCTAAAATGCAGGTTGCACCCTCTTGACTTAAGCATAAGGGACAGGATGGGATCTCCTGGTTGATTAGCAGCTCCTAGAGGGCGCAACCTTGCTGGGCACCAGAGCTCTGCTCCAAGGCCCTGCAACTGTAGCCAGAGCGGAGTGAGCTGACCTGGTCCTGAGCCCAGGAAGGTTTGGAGGTGGGGCAGGTTGGAGAGTGCAGAATTGACAGAGGTGACAATGGTATGCCTCTTTCCCCCAAACTCTTGTCTGGGCAAAGATTTTAAGAGTTTTAGTAATTTGGGCTGAGTTCGTCTAAGCATTCGTTACCCCTATAGTCTAATATTAAGGCAGTGTCAGGGCTTCAGTTCCGCCGGTGTCCAGCAAGACAAGCCACAAAGTCCCTGGGCCCCCCATGACCAAACCTCCTCACCATACCATCTCCTTCTTTATAACCATCCCAAGCCTCCAGAGGATGAATACCCTTTTTAGTCATCCTTGGGGAAAGCTTTTGTTTAAAAATCCAACCCATCCTATTGATTATTTACTGTAACCAAGATGGGTTTTTCAAAATGGGGACCGTCCCCTCAGTATGATTTTAAAAGGCACCCACTTTTTCCTATGCTCAACTTTCCCCTAACTAAGGTGACACCTGCCCAATGAGTAAGGATTAGTGGCAGCTGGAGCTGACGGTCAGTTGTCAGGACGCAGACCTCCCAGGCACAGTAATAACAGCAGGGACAGAGTGCAGTTGGTCAGCTCCACCTGCGTGTAAGAGTGGGGGAAATAATAGAAAAGGTGGGAGGGGAGAGACAAAGCCATATGCCAATCCAGAGCCTGGCACATAGTCGGTGCTCGCTCTTGGGGGGGAGGGTGGCTGAAGGGAGCGCCTTCAGCTACATATCCTAAGATACTTTAGCAAGAAGGAAATAGCTTCTCCTGATGCACTTTCAAATCTTCAAGGCACCGAGAGCTCCCTGCTGCAATTTTTCATGTCTGACATGAAATGCCCAATATACTAATCAATCCCTTCTTCTCTCTGCTTGAAGGTTTGGTTTAAGAGTAGAAGGGCCAAGTGTCGGAGACATCAGAGGGCAGTAATGCTCAGAAACGTGCCCCACGTGCCCCGGTCCTCCCTGCTGTCGTCAGCGTTTGTGTGAACCCTGCAGTGCCATTCTGCTTCAGGAGCTGGATTGGGTCCACGTTTTCTGGAGCAAGTGCCGCTGGAGCTGCCTCTGCTGCCCGTGCCGCCCATGCCACCCCTGCCCCGTGCCACACATGCGCCCATGCCGCCCGTCCACCCATGCCCCCCATGCCACCCAACTGCCCGTGCCACCAGGCCACCCATGCCGCCCGTCCCACCATGCCCCCCTTGCCCCAACCTGCCCGTGCCGCTGAGCCAACGTGCCACCCAGCCGCCCAGGCGCCCATGCCACCCTTTCCCTATGCTGTTGCCACCTCCGCCCTGTCATCTTCCACACGTGCTTCACTGTGGTGCCCTCATGTGGCATGGCGTCGTTCCTTTCCATTGGAGATCCTTCAGCTGCCCCGACTTTCTATTGAATTGTGTCTGTGACGGTTTTTTCCAAAGGGCCTTTGAGCCAGTTTCAAATTCTGCATACCTCACACCAAGAGCAGTTCCCCAAATGCCTGCAAAGTATATTAAATAGAAGTAGAGGCCTTGACCCACTGTTTTAGGGCATGTTTTGTATTTTCAATAAAGTTGTGAGTCTCTGCAAATTTGTTCTCTGTGTCACATGGGGTTAGTAAATTTGATGGAAATGGCTAAGCCAACTCCATTCAGACCGAATGCCCAGGAGGCCTCCTTTCATGCAGTAACAGCCCTGAGTCACCATCATAGGCCATGCACATCTCAGAAGTTTGCCAGGTGCCCGTGAGGGGTTTACACAGACCCACCTGTTCTCTTCCACCCTCTCCCCCAGCACCCATGCTCCCCGCACGCTGCCCCATTGGGACCACCTAGATGTGCAAGACGGGTGGTGTGAGTCTCGAATGGGAGAACAGTGTGTTTCAAAGCAGGCCTGAGGCCCATTCATGGTGACCAGCTCAGGTACAAGGAGGACTCCAAGGGACACTTCTGCAGTGACTACTCATAGGGCTTTATGGAGGAGAGGGAGCGGGGCACCGTCGGCTTCTCTCCCAGTTCTGTTCACTGCCTTCCTGTTGTGGAGGGCACCTGGGGACAGAAACCACGCTAGCGGAGGGGGAGGGGCCTACCTCTGCGAAGGTAACACAAGAGGAGACTGTCCAGGCCCACATGGGGCTCTTCTCACCCCCTCTCCCCCACCCCAAGATGCGGAAAGCATATCATAGCTCCTTCCGCAGCTCAGAGCTGACGGATGATGTGGCCTTCAAGTGTATTTTGTCACCTTCAACATCCTTGGGAGAACCCTGGTTCCAGCTAATTCAACACTGAAAGGGAACCTCTTGGGTGAGTGTTGCCTGAAGCCAGGAGGTGGTGGTCCCTGAGCACTGATCCAGGATAATCACTTTATTTAAAAGAAGCAGGTAGGGCTTCCCTGGTGACGCAGTGGTTAAGAGTCTGCCTGCGGGAAGATCCCACATGCCGCGGAGCAACTAAGCCCGTGCGCCACAACTACTGAGCCTGTGTGCCACAACTACTGAAGGCCGCACACCTAGAGCCCGTGCTCCACCACAAGAGCAGCCACTGCAATGTGAAGCGCCACAACTACAGAAAGCCCGTGCAAGCCACAGAGACCCAACACAGCCAATGATAAAATAAATTCATTTTAAAAATAAAAATAAATAAAAGCAGCAGGTATGGGAACATATGTATATGTAAAACGGATCCACTTTGTTATGAAGCAGAAACTAACACACCATTGTAAAGCAATTATACTCCAATAAAGATGTTAAAAAAGAAATAAATAAATAAAATAAAAGCAACAGAAGCCCCACCTCAGATTCTAATTTTAATCCAGACTGAACAAACTGAAAGCTAACTGTATTAGCAAAGATGTTCCAAATGTAAAACAGTTTGTTATGTTATTAACAGAATTATTTACATGCATATTTACAAGCAGTCCTTTTGTACATAAGTTTTACTTTTAGTTAGTTGGAAAAAGATTTTTGACATTAGGTAAAAATATTACTAAAATAGGGTTGAGGTGGTACCACATTATAGTAAAGTATTAGAAAAGTGATTCTCAAGGTGTATCAATAATAAAGCAGATGAAAACTTGAGTGACAAAGATCTAGTAAACTTTTCTAGTAGAAAAGTCAATGCAACTCATGCTATAAAATGAAAGTGGTAAAGTCATATAAATAAAGCAGAATACTGTTATAGGCTTTATTTTTTAATAAATTTAAACCATAATTCAAAAAGAGTCATGTACCAAAATGTTCACTGCAGCTCTATTTACAATAGCCAGGACATGGAAGCAACCTAAGTGTCCATCAACAGATGAATGGGTAAAGAAGATGTGGCGCATATATACAATGGAATATTAGCCATAAAAAGAAACAAAATTGAGTTATTTGTAGTGAGGTGGATGGACCTAGAGTCTGTCATACAGAGTGAAGTAAGTCAGAAAGAGAAAAACAAATACCATATGCTCACACATATATATGGAATCTAAAAAAAAAATGGTCATGAAGAACCTAGGGGCAAGATGGGACTATAGACACCGACCTACTAGAGAATGGATTTGAGGACACGGGGAGCGGGAAGGGTAAGCTGGGACGAAGTGAGAGAGTGACATGGACACATATACACTATCAAACGTAAAATAGATAGCTAGTAGAAGCAGCTGCCTAGTACAGGGAGATCAGCTCGGTTCTTTGTGACCACCTAGAGGGGTGGGATAGGGAGGGTGGGAGGGAGGGAGATGCAAGAGGGAAGAGATATGGGGATATATGTATACGTATAACTGATTCGCTTCGTCATAAAGCAGAAACTAACACACCATTGTAAAGCAGTTATACTCCATTAAAGATGTTTAAAAAAATAAAATAAATTTATTTTATTTATTTATTTATTTTTGGCTGCATTGGGTCTTTGTTGCTGGGTGCGGTCTTTCTCTAGTTGCGCGAGCGGGGGCTACCCTTCGTTGCGGTGCGCTGGCTTCTCATTGTGGTGGCTTCTATTGTTGCGGAGCACGGGCTCTAGGTGTGCAGGCTTCAGTAGTTGTGGCATGCAGGCTTCAGAAGTTGTGGCACACGGGCTCAGTAGTTGTGGCTCGTGGGCTCTAGAGAGCAGGCTCAGTAGTTGTGGTGCATGGGCTTAGTTGCTCCGTGGCATGTGGGATCTTCCCAGACCAGAGATCGAAACTGTGTCCACCGCATTGGCAGGCGGATTCTCAACCACTGCACCACCAGGGAAGTCCTTGTTATAGGCTTTAGGGTAATGAGGTTAGGTGAAAAAAATGAACAATTCTAAAATTGCAATAAATCCTCAGTGAAGAATCTTGGTTGTTTAGTTGGGAGTTCTAAGTTGTTGTCTTTTTTAAATTTTTATTGGAGTATAGTTGATTTACAATGTTGTGTTAGTTTCGGGTGTACAGCAAAGTGAATCATATATATATATATATATATATATATATATTATATTCACTCTTTCTTTAGATTCTTTTCCATATAGGCCATTACAGAGTCTAAGTCTTTTTTTTAACCCCATTTTGAAAGCCCTTGGTATCAAATATCATCTGGATAATCAGTCATTAAGGATATATTCTAAGACTTCACTGCTAAAGATATTCATGATCGTGATTCATATTTGAAACTCAAGTCACTGAGACACTAAATGTAAAACCAAATGAAAGCTATAATATTCATATCTTAAGGATGCTGCATTTTGCAGTAATATGTATTTCTAGGCTAAGACTGTTTCCCTCAAGAAAAGTATGAATAGAATTTTTTTTTTTTTTTTTTTTTTTTGCGGTACGCGGGCCTCTCACCGTTGTGGCCTCTCCCGTTGCGGAGCACAGGCTCCAGACGTGCAGGCCCAGCGGCCATGGCTCACGGGCCCAGCCGCTCCGCGGCATGCGGGATCCTCCCGGACCGGGGCATGAACCCGTGTCCCCTGCATCGGCAGGCGGACCCCCAACCACTGCGCCACCAGGGAAGCCCATGAATAGAATTTAAAGGATAAACTTCTAACCAGCTGGAAAAATTTACTTTTAACATTTCATTTATTTCAAAATTGATTTTATTGCAGCCAAAACAATGGAATTAACTGTACACAATAAACTATTATATATATACATATACATATACATTTTAAATTTTAGGGAATAAAGTTTACTTTGGCAGAGAGTGTTAAACAAAATTAATGCTGCATACGTTAGTAACATAACTGCATATCCTTAATTTGGTAGAAGTGTGACATTTTCTTGCTTTCCTGTGTTGTGCTAAATCACCACAAGCTAAACTGCTTTATAAAAGGTATATGCTGAAATTTAATTTTACTGTTTTTGCTTACTCTCTGATTACAAACAAAACTTTTCATAAGGCTCTTCTAATTCTGGGTCCATCTCATCATCAGTATCATCCAAGTATGGATCAACAGCCCCCGATAAATTTGTTCACAGATATAGAGAACAAACTAGTGGTTACCAGTGGGAAGAGAGAGGGTGGGAGAGGCAAGATAGGGGTAGGGGATTAAGAGGTACAAACAATTATGTATAAAATAAATAAGCTACAAGGATATATTGTACAACACAGGGAATATAGCCAATGTTTTACAATAACTATAAATGTACTATAAGCTTTAAAAATTGTGAATCACTATGTTGTAAGCCTGTAACTTATGTAATATTATACAATAAAAGAGGTTAAAAAGTAAAAGAAAAGAAAAAGAAGTCAGGGTAAGGATAAAGTGCCAATTTTTTAAATTAACATAAAACCTGAAACAGTAAAACTAGAAGAAAACATATGGGAAAAGTTTCTTGACATTGGTCATGGCAATGATTTTTTGGTCATGATGCCAAAAGCACAGACAACGAAAGTAAAAGTAGACAAATAAGACTGCATCAAACTAAAAAGCTTTCTGCACAGCAAAGGAAACAATTGCCAGAGTGAAATGGCAAGCTATGGAATGGGAGAAAATATTTGCAAACCATATATCTGATAAGAGGTTAATAACCAAAATACACAAGGAACTTGAACAACTCAATAGCAAAACACAAAACAAAACACGACAACAAAGCACAAAATAACGCAATTGAAAAATGGGCAAAGGTGGGGGTGGAGGGATAGATTGGGAGTTTGGGATTGACATGTATATATTGCTATATTTAAAACAGATAACCAGGGGACTTCCCTGGTGGTCCAGTGGGTAAGACTCCACGCTCACAATGCAGGGGGCCCAGGTTCGATCCCTGGTCAGGGAACTAGATCCCACATGCATGCCGCAACTAAGAAGCCCACCAGCCGCAACTAAGACCCGGCGCAGCCAAAATAAATAAATAACTAAATATATTTTTTAAAAAAGATAACCGGGACTTCCCTGGCGGTCCAATGGTTAAGACTTTGCCTTCCGATGCAAGGGGTGCAGGTTTGATCCCTGGTCAGGGAGCTAAGATCCCACATGCTTTGCGGCCAAAAACCAAAACACAAAACAGAAGCCGGGACTTCCCTGGTGGCGCAGTGGTTGAGAGTCCGCCTGCCAATGCAGGGGACATGGGTTCAAGCTCTGGTCCGGAAGGATCCCACATGCCGTGGAGCAGCTAGGCCTGTGTGCCACAACTACTGAGCCCATGTGCCACAACTACTGAAGCTCGCACACCTAGAGCCCTTGCTCTGCAACAAAGAGAGGCCACTGCAGTGAGAGGCCTGTGCAGTGCAACAAAGAGTGGCCTCCGTTCACCACAACTAGAGAAGGCCCACATGCAGCAATGAAGACCCAATGCAGCCAAAAATAAATATTTTTTTCAAAAAGAAGCAATATTTAACAAATTCAATAAAGACTTTAAAAATGGTCCACATCAAAAAAATTTTTTTAATAAAATAAAATAGATAACCAACAAGGACCTACTGTATAGCCCAACAAGGTCCTACTGTATAGTGGCAGGGAACTCTGCTCAGTATTCTGTAATAACTTAAATGGGAAAAGAATTTGAAAAAGAATAGATACATGTATATGTATAACTGAATCACTTTGCTGTACACCTGAAACTAACACAACACTGTTAACTAACTATACTTCAGTATAAAATAGCAATTTAAAACAAATTTTTTAAATGGGCAAAGGTACATCAACTATACTTCAATAAAAGTTAATTAATTAATTTTAAAATGGGCAAAGGATCTGAATAGATATTTCTCAAAAGAAGACATACAAATGGCCAACAGGTATATGAAAAGGTGCTCACCATCACTAATCATCAGGGAAATGCAAATCAAAACCACAATGAGATATCACCTCACACCTGTTAGAATGGCTACTATCAAGAACACAAGAGGTAACAAGTATTGGTGAGGATATGGAGAAAAGGGAATCCATGTACACTGTTGGTGGGAGTGTAAATTGATACAATCATTATGGAAAACAGTATGAAGGTTTCTCAAGAAAATTAAAAATAGAACTACCCTATGATCCAGCAGTCTCCCTTCTGGCTATATAACCAAAGGAAATGAAATTGAACCCAGAGGACATTATGCTAAGTGAAATAAGCCAGACACAGAAAGACAAATACTGTGTGATCTCACTTACATGTGTAATCTAAAAGAGTTCAAAGTCATAGAAGAATAGAGTAGCATGGTGGTTGCCAGGGGTTGGGGTTTGGGGAAAATGGGGCAATGTTGGTCAAAGGGCACAAAGATTCAATTAGGCAAGATGAATAAGTTCTGGAGATCTAATATACAGCACGATGACTACAGTTAACACTTCTGGACTGATACTTGAAATGTGCTAAGAGGGTAGATCTTAAGTGTTCTTACCACAAAAAGGGGGAGAGGGGCAACTATGTGAGGTGCTAGATATGTTAATTAGCTTGATTGTGGCTATCATTTCACAATGTAAATATATATCAAAATAGCAAGTTGTACACATTGAATATAATTTTTGTCAATTATACAATAAAACTGGAAAAAATAAAGGAAAATAAAATAGACACAGAAATAGAGGAGAGGGAAGAAGAAAATGATACACAGCACCACGTAGGGACATTTAAAAGAACAACATTTATTATAATAATAGGAACAATACCTAACCATTATAGAGAGAGCTTAGGAAGGCTTTTTTCTCCTCTCCTACTTTAGCTTTCATTCTCCACCCTTCCCAACTCCCAACAAAGAATTTTCACTTACATATCCTGTTATCATCTTAAACCAAAAATGTCTGTTCACCATTCAAGAAGCAATAGTTGAGCGCCAGCTTAGTGTCAGGCACTGCGAATTCTCTGATGAATCAAACAGGGCTTCTTTCTTCCATGAGTTCAGACTAGTAGGGAATAAAAACATAAAGACAAGTAAATTCCAGTAGGTACGCTACCGAATACAAATTCGTGTGCCCCATGCACAGTGAGGCCAAACACTACTGAAAGTCAGAATTTGGAGCAGAGAAAGGTTTATTGCAGGGCCATGCAAGGAGATATGATTGGTTCATGCCCCAAAACCCCCCAAACTCCCTGAAGCGTTTCAGCAAAGCACTTTTTTTAAAAGCCAGGTGAAGGAGGGGGGTGTCACAGGGTATGTGATCAGCTGGCGCACAATTCTCTGATTGGTTGACGGTGAGGTAACAGGGCGCTGTCTTAGGGGTTAACATTATCAATCCTCAGGCTCCAGTAGGCCTGGGGGCTATGCGGTCAGGGTCATCAAGTAGTTAACATCTTCCATTCTGTGGGGGGGCTTTCAAATCAGTAAAACAACTCAGGAGCTGTGCATCAGATACTGTTATCTATGTACTTCAGAGAGGAGCTAAAGCAGCGGACATGGGGGAAGGCCTCCTGCTCCGTTACAGGTATTAGGTGCTTGGCCACGTCTGTTCCAAGACGGGAGATGGAAGGGAGAGTGGGAGACCAGGGCACCTTGTGAAAGAACCTGAGGAAGAATGAGAATGTTGAGGGAGTAGGATTTATAAGAGGTGGTTGCGGATGGATTGAATTAAAGGATGAAGATGCGCACAAGGAAGGTAGAAAATGCTTAACTGGGACCGTTCAGAAGCGGGATGAGAGATGAAGCGAACTCTGAAGGCAGGTGGGCTCCTCAGAGCGAAGGTGCGGCCGCATCACTCACCTCCTCCCGGTCTTCCTGTTCCTCAGGAGACTCTCCGAGTCTAAGCTGAACAGGAGACCGTGTCCTTTCTCAGCCCCGTATTTGAAATAACTGAAGGGAAGGGCGATGGGACACAGGACATATTTCACGGAGGCCATTTCAACAATACAGTGAATTCATCCTGTGTCTGGGGTATGTGTGTATATGTATATACGTATACACACATATACACACTACATATATATTATATAATATGGGTGTGTACTGTGTCATATATCTCTATGTATATATGTGTGTATAATACAGGAATGGCTCAAATCAAAGTACATATTTTTTAAATCTCCCCTGAATTAAAAAATATAAATGGAATGGGGAGAAAAGTACAAAGTAATGAAAATATTTCCTACGGAAATGACAATATGTTTGTATTACAGTTGCAATATTTAGCACAAAGAATACAGGAGGCTGAGTTACGTTTTAATTCTGATAAACAACAAATATATTTCTGGATAAGAATGTCCCATGCAATATTCGAGACATACTTATATTAAAACATTGTTGTTTATTTGAAATTCAAATATAAGTCAGGGTCCTGCATTTTATCTGCCAATGCAAGTTTATTTCCTATTCTTCAAAATCAACAAGATTAAAATGTTGATGCAGTTTTAAATTTTCAAATTTCTATACATTTGTTCTTTTATGTAATACTTCATTTTAGTCATAAACTGATAATTGGCATTATGAAAATACAAGGGCTTCATAAAAGTCCAAAGTAAAAAGAACAAATCTACTCACATCTGATGAAGATGAAATAATCAGGGTTGATGATATTGATGTACCTTCCCACCCGACATCCCTATACACACAAGGATGAAGAAGAGAGGGTGAATGGGGGCGTGTGTGCAGCAGGAGAATCTAATAAGACTGGAATCATACCACATACACTTAAAATATAGAGTATTATGTTTAAATTTTACTTCATTTAACAGAAGGAAAAGAAACAAAGGAGATTGGAAAAAACTGCTGAACTTCAGGAAAATGTTCTTGACCACATGAGGGAAAAAAGGGGATTCATAAAATCCCCTTTTTCTTCTCCAGGGTACTCTGACCTTCCCAGCCTGTTACCTTGTCCCTGAGGCATAATGTTTCTTAATGCTCTCCCAAGGGGCCTCCCTGGTGGTGCAGTGGTTAAGAATCTGCCTGCCAATGCAGGGGACACGGGTTCGATCCCTGGTCCGAGAAGATCCCACATGCCGCGGAGCAACTACGCCCGTGCACCACAACTACTGAGCCTGTGCGCCACAACTACTGAAGCCCATGCGCCTAGAGCCCGTGCTCCACAACAAGAGAAACCACCACAATGAGAAGCCCGCACACTGCAACGAAGAGAAGCCCCCACTCGCCGCAACTGAAAGAAAGCCATTGCACAGCAACGAAGATCCAACGTGGCCAAAAATAAATAAATGAATAAATAAATTTATTTGAAAAAAAGGACTCTCCCAAGATGCATGCTTATCACTAATAACAGCTACAAAATTTGTCAGCAAGGATGACTAGGACAAGTGGGACCTGGTTCATTACCATGGGACCTTCCTGTCCTGGACACTCATGATGTCTTAGTCCTCAGTGGTCAGAAATTTGAGATCAGAACTAGGTAACCAGAGTGAAGGATCGAGTTAGAGAAACTCACAGGCAGGGATGGAGGGGAAGAGGACCAAAGCATGTATGGGAGCGGGACTTATAATGAGAAACAACAGGGCAGAACAGTGGCATCCTATGATTGTTAGCTTTAGGTGTGCTTTCAGTTACATTCTTCTGCTCCAGAAAAATGAAAATTGTTTAATGTTATTAGCTTCTCAGGCAGAGGCTGCAAATTGGCAGCTGCAGACTGAGTCTATTCCACAGACCTGTTTTAGATAGGCAGCATGCTTTTCAATAAAACATATTTCAGTTAGTTGCCAACATTTAAGAGAATGGAAGGTTTCATATAAACATTTTGATTTGGGGCCAGTCTTGAAAACTGGGAAAATCTGGCAGTCCTGGCCCAACATTCCTGCCCAGCAACACTGAGCTGGAGCTGAGTACTGGCCATCTTCTTTGGAAGAGACATATTCTTCCCCAATTTGCCAGTCCCCCGCTCCATGCTATTAAATTATCGGCCTGCCTTTGTCAGCATTTGTTTGTAACCCTGATCATTTAAAAACATGTTTTTTTATTATTCAAAATAATAGCAGAGAGAATCTTAGGGATAAACTCCATGTACTCCTCACACGGTATCAACAATTATCCATCACCAACGTTGTTTTAATCAACACCCTAACCAGTTCTCCAACACACATTGCATCTGCCCCTTGATTATTTAGATGCAAATCTAGACCATTCATCTCATCTGTAAATATTTCAGTGTGTTCTCTTAAAGAACCAGAATGTGTGGTTCCTAATCAGGCCTCTTTCCATTATGCCAAATATGCCACAGGTAATACACCGTGATGATAAGGATATATTATGGAGTAACAGTAGTGAACATTTCTGAGGGCTTCTTCTGTGCTAGACATTGTGCTACGTACTTGTGTATGTTATGTCATGAAAGAAGATTTAATGACTTGTTATAGATCTCCCAGATGTCTTGATTTCCATTTTAGTTTTTTTTTTTCATTGTAAAATATAAGTAACTTATGTTTTCTGGGGTTTTTTTTAATAGGAAGGTTTTTTTTAATATTATTTATTTATTTGGTTGCATCGGGTCTTAGTTGCGGCAGGCAGGCTCCTTAGCTGCGGCTCGAGGGCTCCTTAGTTGTGGCATGCGAACTCTTAGTTTGAGGCAATGCACGTGGGATCTAGTTCCCGGACCAGGGATAGAACCCAGGCCCCCTGCATTGGGAGCGTGGAGTCTTAACCACTGCACCACCAGGGAAAGTCCCTAAGTAAATTATGTCTTAAGTTCATTGTCCACCAAATTTAAGGATGCTTAGGCTCAATTTTTGGGCTAGCTAGAGAAAGTGCTCAAAATTTGGTGATATCCGAGAGTCAACTTAGATATATATGCCTTTTAGTAGAAATATTTCCAACATTTCACTACTTGCAACTCTCAGGCAATTATGTCATCAATGGTCTGTCAATCTGGTACTACGGTTTGAGTGAAAGAAACAAATTTCTGGTAGCATTTCATAGATTGCTAGAATCTAGCAGATCGATTGGACAGAAAGCATAGCTGGACAGGCTACATTTCAGAGGATTACGCTTATGTTACTCAGATCTGATTCTAATTTTTAAAAAACATGTAGTGGGGCTTCCCTGGTGGCGCAGTGGTTGAGAGTCCGCCTGCCGATGCAGGGGACACGGTTCATGCCCCGGTCCGGGAAGATCCCACATGCCACGGAGCGGCTGGGCCCGTGAGCCATGGCCGCTGAGCCTGCGCGTCGGGAGCCTGTGCTCCGCAACGGGAGAGGCCACAACAGTGAGAGGCCCACATACCGCAAATAAATAAATAAAAAACATGTAGTGAATGTAGAGAAAAGGGAAATCCTCGTTCACTGCTGGTGGGAATGTAAATCGGTGCAGCCGCTATGGAAAACAGTATGGATATTCCTCAAAAACTTAAAAATAGAACTACCATATGACCCAGCAATTTTACTCCTGGGTATTTATCCAAAGAAAGCAAAAACACTAATTAGAAGAGATATATGCACCCCTAAGTTCATTGAAGAGATATATGCACCCTAAGTTCATTGCAGCATTATTCACAATAGTCAAGATATGGAAGCAACCTAAATGCCCATCAATAGATGAATAGATAAAGAAGATGTGGTATATATACACAATGGGACATTACTCAGCCATAAAAAAGAATGAAATCTTGCCATGTGCAACAACATGGATGAACTTAGAAGGTGTTATGCTAAGTGAAATAAGTCAGACAGTAAGACGAATACTGTATGATTCATTTATATGTGGAATCTAAAAAGAAATGAACAAACAGAACAGAGTTATAGATACAGAGAACAGGTGGTTGCCAGATTTTATGTTACTTATAAATTATCCATATATATATTTAATTGTATTCAGAGACTAAAAGAAGTGGTTCAGTTCTATTGGTTTTTTCCTTTAGGAAATCATGTTTCTGGTGGTAATAGGGAATTCCCAGAAGCTGGGGTTTACATATCCCAGTTTCCACTCACAAAGACCCAAAGTTCAAAACTTATTCTCCAAACATGGAAAAGGCAACAAAACACACAACTTAAGAATATCTAGGACAAAGGTGTGTAAGTCCTGAAGCAGGTTTTAGAATGGTTGCCTCCACAATTTTTTCAGGTTTACTGACCTATATTCTGGCTTCAGTCACACACATGCATCTTGTAAGCTCCTTTCTGAAGGGAGAAAACCACAAATATTCAGTGTTTGGAGTTGAAGGTGAAATGAAATACACCATGTTCTGTTCGTGCTTGCTTTGTTTTTTTTTTTTTTTTTAAATCTTAGTTCCCGGACCAGGGATTGAACCCGCACCCCCTGCAGTGGAAGCCTGGAGTCTTAACCACTGGACCGCCAGGGAAGTCCCCATGCTTGCTTTTAAATACCTATCCCACGGACTTCCCTGGTGGCGCAGTGGGTTAAGAATCCACCTGCCAATGCAGTGGACACAGGCTCGATCCCTGGTCCGGGAAGAGCCCACATAACATGGAGCAACTAAGCCTGTGCGCCATAACTACTTAGCCTGCGCTCTGGAGCCCACGTGCCACAACTACTGAAACCCGTGTGCCTAGAGCCCGTGCTCTGCAACAAGAGAGAGCCACCGCAATGAGAAGCCCGCGCACCACAACAAGAGTAGCCCCCCCCCCCCGCTCGCGGCAACCAGAGGAAGACGGCGCCCAGCAACGAAGACCCAACTCAGCCAAAAATAGATAAACAAATACAATTTAACTTTTTCCTAAGCAAGCAAGAGATCAGGATGCTATTTATAGAGAAAGGGAGGGGGGGAGGTGGAAGGGGGAAGAGTAAATTCACCTGGGTTCACAGCAGGAGCTCAGCACAGGACAGCCTGAACTTGTGCAGAAGACCTGCAACTAGAGATGCTGGGGTGGAGCACAGTAGAGGATGCATACTCCATTCTGCGGTCCCGAGCCCATGCAATGCAGCGTGCACTTGGATGCACTAGGCCTTGGGCTGTAGTCCACACTTCCACTATGATGTGGATTCATTACCAAGAATCTGGAGTGCTTGAACTTTCTCAAGGGGTGCAGTAAGTTTCCTGCAGAACTTATCTGACCCAGAATCCTTTGCAAATGCAGCTCCAAGATCACGCTCCCAGCACTCCAGGGTGCACAGCGGGCTCTGCAGAAGCTCAGAGCAAGGAGCAACCTAGTTAGTCATTTCAGCTTAATTACTAGCCCGTGGCATGGGCAGGCTGCCAAATATGAAAGGCTGGACTCTGCAACGGTCTCCAAACATTTCCGCGAGGGTTCCTGTGGTTACTGTGAGCTCATGCCCCCTCCCCTCCCCCCAAAAAAGAGCTTGCATAACCCAGTACAGCCCCTTCCTCAGGGCAGACACTCTGCTCGCGTGGGCAGTAGTGAGCTGAACTGTAAACCAGAGCCCCGATTCCGCAGATGCCCATGCCCCCACCAGCACCCTGCTTATCCAGGGTGCCCCCATTTTGGGCCCACGCCCCAGCCGCTGCCGCACTTAAGCAAGTGCCACCCCCGGCGACTGGCGGTAAAAAAAAAAGCCAATAGCAATCGTCCAAAGCAGAGTGAGTAAGCGGTGAACCCAGCCGAGACCGTTGTAACCCGTACCAGGCCATCAGAAAGAGCACCAGCCTCAGCCTCTGTTCGCACCTAGCAGAGCTCATGGAGGCACAGGGCTTCCATGGCGCGCCAGCCATGGAGCCTCCGCCCCGGGGCCACCACTATGACCCCGGGTAGTACATCCTGGGAGGGTACGAAGTGGAAATAAGATCTGAATCTGTGCAGGGTCCAGCGCCAGAAGCCAGAGAACTCTATGTGGAGGAAGGAGGTCCGGGCCTTGCGGACGGCATGAACCTAGTGGGCGACATGAGCCAAGAAGGCGACGGGAACCACGAGGGCGGCGATGGCGGCCAGGAGCCCGGAAGCAGCCACCTGAGGAGCCAGGCCATGTGGCGACGGCTGCTCAGGCCCAGCAGCCCAGAAACCGGCCTTGACGTTGCGTCCTGTGCAATAAGTTCACACCGTTGCAGCTGCAGGAACTGGAGGGCCTCTTCCAGAACACTCGGTGCCCGGACGTACTCACCAGGTATGTGGCGGGCTCCGGGTGGTTCGGGCTCATTTCCAGGCAACCTTCGTCCCTCTGCTGGGCCTCCTCCTTCCCCTCCGAAGCCATAAAAGCCACCTGTTGCCCCAGGATGGGGGGAGGAGAATGCCCTTCTGCACATTAAAGGAATATTTTCATACAGTAAGTAGTTACGTGGATCAAGTCTGGAAACTGGGTTTGTGGTCGTTTGGTGTGTTTTTTGTAAATTGTGGTAAAATGTACGTAAACGTAAGATTTACTATTTTAACACTTTAAAGTGTTCCGTTCAGTACTGTTAAGGATATTAATGTTGTCAGGCAAGCAATCTCCAGAATTTTTTGTCTTGCAAAAACTAAAAACTCTGTACGGGGAAGACAAAGTCACTATGCACCCCACCCCAAGCCCCTGGAACCACCTTTCTAATTTTCTCTTTTTATGAATTTGACTACTGTGGGCGCATCATATTAGTGGAGTTGTACAGTGTTTGGTCTCTTTGTAACTGGCTTATTTCGCTTAGTATAATGTCCTCAGTATCCATCCCATGTTGTAGCATGTGTCAGAATTTCCTTCCTTTTTTAGGGCTGAATAATATTCCATTATATGTAAATACTGCCATTTGTTTATCTGTTCCTTTATTAATGAGCACTTGGGTTGCTTCTACCCTTTTGGCTATTGTGAATAATGCTGCAGTGAGCATGTGTGCGCAAATAACTCATTTACCCTCCAAATGAGCCCTGTTACACCGGCCTGGCTTAAACTATCTATGCATGCAGCAGAAAGACTGCAAGTCCTAAGATGGGAGAATGAAAATGAGGTCTCAGGCAGGGAGAGAAGGCCTTTTGTGTCACTTAAATTTACAGGTTTGGAAACTTTCAACAGGATTTAAATACAGTGTTAAACCCATTAACTAGGATATTGAGAAGACAGTGAAGTCTAATCCACAGTTTTGTTTGCAAAAATAGTAGGCAGATATTTAGGGAGGAGCTATTTATGACCTTTACCCTCATGTTGTTTGACTGTCTTACTAAAATGCCTGTTGCACCTTCTTGTCTTAAGAATAAGGGATGGGATTTGGGACCTCCTGGTTGATAGCAGCACCTAGGATAACCTGCCATGGCGGACAACAGCGGCTCCGGTCCAGGATCCTGGAACCGTAGCCAGAGCAGAGTGAGCTGACCTGGTCCTGAGCCCAGGAAGGTTTGGAGGGTGGGGCAGGTTGGAGCGTGCAGAATTGACAGTGGTGACAATGGTATGCCTCTTTCCCCTAAACTCTTGGGTGGCCTAAGATTTTTGACAGTCTTTGTTAACTTGGGTCGAGATGATCTCAACTTTCCTTAACACTACAGGCTAAAATATCAACGCAGTGTCCAGAGCTTCAGCAACTCTCACGTCCCAGTAAGACAAGTCACAACCCCCCTGGGCCCCCTTGCCAGACCACCATTCTAACTCTCAAGACATTTCAAAGGATTAATGACCCCTTGGACATCCTTGAAGGAGACCTTCTGTCTAAAAATCCAACATGTTCCAGGACTTCCCTGGTGGCCCAGTGGGTGGGACTCTGTGCTCCCAATGCAGGGGGCCCCGGTTCGATCCCTGGTGGGGTAACTAGATCCCACCTGCTGCAACTAGGAGCCCGCATACCGCAATGAAGATTCTGTGCGCCCCAACTGAGACCCAGCACAGCCAAAAAAAAAAAAAAAAAAAAAACACCCAACATGTTCCTTCCTATTAATTATTTACTTCACACTGAATGTAGGCGTTTCAAATAGGGAGCCGTTCCCTCAATATGACTGTACGTGGGGCCCACTATTTACCATGCCCAAATCCACCCCCACAACAAGGTGAGGAGGGGGCAGGAGGCGGCCAGATGGCTGATGATCAGCTGCCAGGGTACAGACTATTTTTATCCTGTTACCAGACATTGTATCAACAGCAAGGACCTGGTACAACAATTCATAAGCTAAACCTGCATCCAATACCTGGAAAAAAATTAGAATATTAAACTTGAGAGGAGAGGGACTTCCCCCGGCGGTCCAGTGGTTGACTCTGAGCTTCCACTGCAAGGGGAACAGGTTCGATCCTGGTGGGGAGCTGAGATCCCACATGCCGCGTGGCACGGCCAAAAAATAAGAAAAACAATTAAAAATTAAAATTGCGAGGAGACAAAATAATAAGCCTAAGCCAGAACTTGGCACACAGACGGGGGAGCTCACGAAGGGTAAGTGGAAGGGAGGAGTGTGGGTGGTAACTTTCCTGAGGTATTTTAGCAAGAAGGAAATATTTCTCCTGATGCAGCTTAAGATCTCAATGGCATATAAAGTTGCGTGCTATGCTGTTTGTATTATGACATTAACTGTTCAATATACTAAACCAATCCTTTTCCCGCTCTGATTGTAGGTCTGGTTTAAGAATAGGAGGGCCAAGTGCAGGAGAAATGAGAGAGCATCAGTGCTTCGAGATGCACCACCTGTTTCCCTGGACCACCTTGCCGTCATAATGTTGGATGGGCCCTAAAATACCATCCTCGTTCAGGAGCCAGATTGGAGATGGGTTCTTCTGATACCACTGACACCTGGGCTGCCCGTGCTGCCCATGCCAGCCGTACCTCCTCTGTACTTGTATTATCAATGAAGAGGCAAATCCTCCATATGTTTGTCTTTGTGTGTCAAATGCGGCAAGCGGGGTATGTATGAAATTGTTAAGGAAATGCCATTTAAACAGAATGGCAAGGAGGCCTCCTTTCGTGAGGTGACACCCCTGAATCACTATCAGTAGGTCCTGTACCTCACAGAAGTTTCCCAAGTGCCCACTGGTGAGTTTGCACTGACCCCATATATTCTCCTCCGTCTCTCCCCCCATCACTCCATCCCTAACCCCACCCTGCCCCTTTGGGACCACGTGCATATGCACGATTGGGCGGGGTGAGTCCCTAGTGTGAGAACAGTGTGTTTCCAGACAGGGATGAGCTCCGTTCATGCTGACAAGTTCAGGCTGAACACTGGACCCTAAGGGAATCTTCCTTAAGAGGCTGCTCACAAAGATTCATGGGAAGGTGGCAGCAGAGCAAGCATCCAGTATGCTCCAAATTCTGTTCCCTTCTCACTTTTCTGCCCTCCCCCCACCAGCCCAGGAAAGCATGTTCATCGCTCCTTCCCCAGCTGAGAAGCTGACTATCACACCTTCAGATGTATTTTGTCACCTTCAACATCCTGAGAGAACCCCAATTTCTGCTGTTAAACACTGAAAGGGAAACTTTTGGTTTAATGGTGCTCAAAGCAAGAATAAGGAGATGTTCTCCCAAGCAGTGCTCCCGAATAATCCCTCGTTGCAAAGAAGCAGTCATACTTTTGCTTTATTCATGTTGTCTTCTTTGTGTGAAACGACCAGGGTAGGGAAAAAAAGAAGTTTAGGAGAGTGAAAAGCCAGGCCCACTTTTTAAAAAGCACTATGTTCTTCTCAGTTGAACCTTTGGTGTTGAGTAATCTTTAGCAATGTGAGGCTCCTCAAGTGGGGTTTGATGTTAAAAGCGATTAAATATTTCAATGACTACAGATAAGGTGCCTTGGTTACATCGGATTTTCCTCTCAGAGGAGTTAATCAAAGACCAGTCTCACAGCACTTCTATGTTCCCAGTGTGAAGGAGGCTCTGTTTTCTCAGGAAAGCTTACACTCTTTGCCATGGTGTCCACTAATTTTTATTCCTTCTCCCCACCTTTCTCACTTGTGGGTGTCAAATGTCAGCCAAGCGGTTGTAATGTCAGGCTTCCACAGAGAGAAGGATGTTACTGCTACACAGAGACGCCGGACCTTATGGGGAGTGGGAGAAATTCGAGGATGTTCCCGTGTATGCCCACTGTCATTCTTACCAGATGATTCTGAAACCAAAAATTCTTATTTCCTAATGTTGACCACTATCCGCTTATATTTTATTTTATTTATTTTTTTGCGGTGCACAGGCTCCAGGCGCGCAGTGGCCATGGCTCACGGGCCCAGCCACTCCGCGGCATGTGGGATCTTCCCGGACCGGGGCACGAACCTGTGTCCCCTGCAGGCATCGGCAGGCGGACTCTCAACCACTGCACCACCAGGGAAGCCCCACTATCCTTTTTTAAACATTAGGTTTCTCGGTGCTTTAAGGACCCTCAGAACTACAGGGCCTGTACAAATAAGCTCCAGGACACCATCAGACCCAGTCCTGACCCCTTCTCTGTTTTGGCCACAGCGGAAAGGACCACATTCAACCTTTCCAACCTGAGACTGAAAGTCAGAGAATGCTCAGCACAAATCCCCCAGTTAACCCTCACATCCAGTCTGGCACACTCTAACAACATTCTTTTTTCATGCTCAGGCTGCCTGGGAGAAACAAACAAACAAACAAGTGAGTATCTTTCCTGTAAGTGGCTGGTGTCTTCATCATATACACTCTTTTTTTTAAACATGTCTCTACTTCTTTCAGATGCCAGGTATATTAAGGCAGAGTGGTGGCATGAGGCATGAGAAATAAGCAAACATTGCTGTAGATGATAATTTACCCTTAGTCTAGGTTTGCAAAGAGATAGATAGGTCTTCTAAAATTAATCCCCCAAATTAATTAGTGCCCCAAAGAGAATTTCTCTCAATGTACATTTCAAATATCCCAGACATAGATCAGAAATTAATTATTCTGACATAATGAAATAACTTTGATTTATAAAAAAAAAATCTTTAGAAACTAGCTACCAACAAATACAGAGACCTGAGGGAGGTTGTCTTTGAAGAAGTTAGTTTTGGCTAAAAAGTTATAAGCACAATCTTGGAAGGAGTACAGTAGATTCAGCCTATTACAATAATCTAATAGTTCTGGATGTAGTCTTGCTTTCTAAAGTTTTTCACAATGAAGAACACATGCTAGTGAACTTTCAAAATAGTAAGGTTGGTGATCAAATTAAGTAGGAAGAAGGTATTGCCGACTAAAAAAAATGCGCAACCTAAAAGTTGAGAATTATGCTTCATCTGGCGAACAAAACTGAGGACTTCAGCCCGGAAGACAGCCTCTCAGAGAGCTCCGAGGGACTGCTCCAAAGAGGTAAGGGAGAAGCCACGATATATAGGAGTTTTGCAACAAAACCCAGGTAGTCGGAACATCAAAAGATTACTGTTAATTAAAGAAAACCAGACATCTCAAGTTACTGAATTTAGCGTGCTTTTCTATGTCTGAGAAGATGCAAGAGTCTGCGCTCATTGAAATCATTCCTTTGATAGGCACCTTAGCGATCTAGGGCCAGTTTCCTGCTTTTCTCCATCCTGAATCCCCTCAGGGTGCACCGTTGTGGGGGGCTGTAGTGGCTGCTGGCTTGGTGGCTGCAACATCCCTTGTTTACTGATATGGCAGGCGACAGTTTTCATCCACGGTATGAACTGTTTGAGGGAAAAACTTTTTTAAAAAACTAGATTTATGTAGACTGGATCTTGATTCAAACGAATATAATATACCGAGAACCCTGGAGATCTAACTCGGAAGTGCCTGACAGTCAAAATTCAAGCTCCTATTTTAACTACAAGTACTTAGAAACAAAGGGCAGCAGGAAAGGAAGGAACCAGAAAACAATTCTTTATCAGGCAATACAAGAGTGTGGTCCCTCCAAATAGATGTGAAAAGTGACTTTTAAAATTAATAAATGTATACAAAACAGGGCAATGAAGTTTGTTTTGAGTTGTCGTCAAAGGAACAAAACTACATGTGCCTGAATTCTGATTATGGGGTGCTGTGCTTACCACGGGGCGTGCTCTGAGCACACATACTGATCTACCGTGCAGTCATTTGGTGCTGATGTGGCTCCCCTAGGAAATGTCAGACCCTGGAACTGAAATAATGAGGAAATAATGAAGCTAAATAGAACACTTCACTGGATTTCCTGATTGGTAAGTTCAGCTTGGTCTACAACACAGACTGGGGTTCTCAAACCTTGAGCAAGGACTTCCCTGACACTCCAGTGGCAGTTAGGACTCCCACGCTTCCACTGCAGAGGGCATGGCTTCGATCCCTGGTCAGGGAACTAAGATCCCGCATGCTGCACGGCGCGGCAAAAAAACAAAACAGAACAAAAACAAAACAAAAAACCTTGAGTGGACACCTCAGGAGTCAGTTGCTATGACAACATAACCCTCATCACATACCCCTCATCCTAAGAATGCTGCAAGACATTACTTCTGTGTTGGGATTCATTTGAGACTTTCCTTCCACTCCCTCCCATTAAACCAATACAGTAGGGTGTCTCATGGAAAGCGAATCCTTGCCTCAGCCAGATCATTTTAGCAGACCACACACTCTTTTTTCCTTTGTGGAACTCACACAAGATCATCTTTGACAAACGAGACGAATGTTCACCAGCCCCGTAGTAAAAGGTCGGCAATAACAGAGAAACCAGTCTCATCATTTCATGATGCTCTTCCAAGCAAAGTACCTTTTTGTCTTCCGGGGGACACCCAGGTTAAAGGAAGAAACCACGGTAGTCTCTCTGCATCGCAGGGAATGGACCTCTGTGGGCATCCAGCCCATTCCCTTCATACTACAGAGGAGTGAATGCAAGTCCAGTTCAGTGGGGTGGCCTGCAAGAGAGAGAGCATGTGGAGTTCGTCTCAGAGAATGTCAGTCTCTGGATGACCATGCCCTTCCCTGGGCCCAGATTCATCCAGCTATGGGCAGTGCACACGCAGGTTCAGCTCTTCAGCGCTTACCACCTCCATCCTGCACAGAACTCGTTCCTTCAAAGGGCTGCTGGCTTAAGGTTTCTCACTCGGCCTCAGCACTAAGGCCCCCACTCTCCACCCTTAAGGCATGCAGTATCCTGGGGTTCCCCCTTGAACAGCAAACACGAGAGCGTTGAGAGAGTGACGCAACGTGCACCCGGCTCACAAAAGCTGAGTGCGATTCCAGGACAACAGCCCTCATTTCCTCCAATCTCCTTGCAAAGCCAAGCCTGCCACCTGGCAGCACAGCTCATGAACAACAGCCTGCTGCACGCATATACACTATCAAACGTAAAATAGCTAGCTAGTGGGAAGCAGCCGCATAGCACAGGGAGATCAGCTCGGTGCTTTGTGACCACCTAGAGGGGTGGGTTAGGGAGGGTGGGAGGGAGACGCAAGAGGGAGGGGATATGGGGATATATGCATACATAGAGCTGATTCACTGTGTTATACAGCAGAAACCAACACGACACTGTAAAGCAATTATACTCCAATAAAGATGTGGAAAAAAAAAAACTCCAGGCAAAGTTAGGGTTAGGTAGGTTCTATGCAAGACTAAAAGGCAGCCAGATTGACCCCCAAAATGGGAAGAAGTGGTCCCAGGGCATTTCCCAAGCTGAGGTCCATCCTCCAACATTAAGGGCCATACATCCTGAGTATCATGCTGGTCACTCCCAGGTGGGTGGATCCTTGAGAGTCATGATGTCAAAATGACTGTTCAGAACACTCCAGTCACCCTTGAGCATGGGGCGGAGGGGGGACTCTGCCACACAGCTGGGCGCCTCACTGAACAGTGCCGTGTACTGTGGGAAAGCTGTCCCTCTGTTGACCAAATACCCGGTGCCGATACCTTGGTGTTGTTCTCTTCTTCCAGTCAGGTCCACCGTCATGTGTACGGTGGGCTGCTCTTACAGGCTCAGGCTGAAAACACCAGAGTTGCCTGAGAGTCCTAACCAACCCCACCCCCAAATACAAGTCCTTATAAGTAAGAGAAAATAGTGGGCTTCTGGGGTGTGGGGCTGTTTTCTGGCCTCCAGAAACAAACATATCAGGCCTGGAAGGAAAAGGTATATGCTGAATAAAACTCTCCCCCAGACAGCCGTGTGGTAGGTACCACACAGCAGGATACACACAATATATTGAAGAAACTTAAACACATGAAAAATCACATTATTTTTCTTGTGGAAGTAATACTCCATGTTCTCATTGTATTCACTACCTTTCACCTACTGCCTTCGGAATGCAGTTCATTAGAGTCATAATAGTGACCTTCTGGGTTCTTCTGGCTAGTCTAATAATTAAAAATTGACAGAAGACAGATTAACAGGAGAAAAAAAAAACAAATTTAATTCGTATGTACAGAGGTGTCATGCAAATAGGACCCAAGAAGCAACCAAGGCAGGCAGCTTTTACCTTTTCAGACAAAGAAAGAATAAATCTGTGAGGAATTGACAGGACAAAGAAACTTAGGCTTGAATGCTTAATTGGGGAAGACCATAAGCAGAGTTTGGGTTTGGGGGTAGTAAACTAGCAAAGAAGTAACAGCGTTTGTTTGTACAGGCTTCTCAGCCCTGAATTCCCTGTCTCTGGTGATAAAGATGTCTCTCTCCTGGTACACAGAGAGTAAATTTTGCATGGGAGAATTATTTCCTGCTTTCAAGGAGGACAGAGAAGAGGAGGGTCAAAGTGTTCTCACATCAGCTGTTTCTCAAGTGACTTTAATTCAAAATCATCAATATGCCACTGTGGCATGTTTTGGGGTGGCCTGCTCTGAGCCCCAGCAATAGAAATCACATTATTACTTTAAATGTCTTATCTGATCACTCCGTAAACCAAGTTTAATAATTGGTCTCTCTGTGTTTTCTGAAAGTAATGAAGGTTCCTGCCAAGATACAAAACAACAGATGGTACAAAATAAGCTCAGACTGATAAAACAACAGGTACGTGAGTTACCACAACTGAATTCACCAATAAGATCTGCCTGGTCATCTTCTCAGTGCGACGCTAAAAAAAGAACAATTTGGTATTTAATCCTGAACCAAGATTTGTGGAAATCCCAAAAGAAATCATTTGGCTCTTCCAAGAACATGAGCCTCCAGAGGCGAGGGACTATATTACAGCCAACACCACGAGACAAAAATATACCAAAGAAACACTTAACGATGAAAGACAATACGAACACAGCTTTGGATTTATTCTATAAAGAATTTTCCTTCTCTTTTGCCTTTTACCAAAACACACCAAAATGTGAAAATTGTAAGAGTTCCTGGCCTGACTGACACTCTGATTACGGGCTGTGAGACCCTGAGCAGAGGATCCAGTTGAGCCATGCCCAAACTCCTGACACAAGGAAACTACGGTATAATACATTTGTGTTGGTCTAAGCAGCTAAGTTTGTGGTACAGCAATAGAAAACTAACACATAGGTTGCAGTGGGCTGAGTCAAAGTCCAGATATATGGATGTAAAAGGCCTAAGTTGCCCTATCATTACCTAGATCAAACAAGTTTCATCTCCTCTTCCTATGCCAACAAGTGATGACTTTCCGGATTGCAATGTGGTAGATGGACTAGCTGACCAGAGATGTTCATGCCCGAATCCCTGTATCCTGCGAATACGTTATCTTATATGCCATCTGCAAAGAGGGACTTTGCACATATAATTAAGGTTATGAACCTTAACATAGGGAAATTATCCTGGATTAGCTGGATGGGGCTAATCTAACCACACGAGTTCTTCAAAGTCAAGAACTTTCTCTGGCTGGAGGCAAGAGAGGTGTAGCAGATAGAGCAGTTGGAGAGTCAAAATGTAAGAGGAACTTGGCCAGCTCTTGTTGAAGGAAGGCCACATGAAAAGCATGAGAAGGGGGACTTCCCTGGTGGCACAGTGGTTAAGACGCTGTGCTCCCAATGCAGGGGGCCCAGGTTCGATCCCTGGTCAGGGAACTAGATCCCACATGCATGATGCAACTAAAGAGTTCGCATGCCACAACTAAGACCCAGTGCAACCAAATAAGTAAATAAATATTAAAAAAAAAAAAAAGGAAAGAAAAGCATGAGAAGGAATGAGGGCAGTGTCTAGTAGCAAAAACTGACTCCCAATTGACAGACAACAAGGAAACAAGGTCCTCAGTCCCACACCACAAGGAACTGAATCTGGCTAACAATCTGAATGACCTTGGGAGTAAATTTATCCCCAAAGCCTCCAGGAAGGAACGCAGCTGACACCTTGATTTCAGCCTTGTGACACCCAACAGAGGATCTAGCTGAGCTACATTTTACCTGGGCTGCCAACCCACACAGAACTGGGAGAGAATAAATTTGTGTTACTTTAAGTGACTACGTTTGTGGTAATTTGCTATGGCAGCAATAGCAAATTAATACACAGTGTTCAGGAAGATTCTGAGGCTGTATCTGGGTACTGTGGGGAAGTGCTCAATGACTGATCAAAGATATGCGCCAGGGAAACAAGAGAGAGGTGACCTATACGGTCTCCATCTGTGACCCATGATCTCCATGCTCTGCTCAGGGGTAGAAGTCACCTAGCTATTCCTTCTGCCTGCAACGCCTTCCCCCCAGATATCTGCAACGGCTTGCTCTCTCGCCCTCTTCAGGACTTTCCTCAAAAACAATTCACCAGGGGGCCTTTTCTGCCCACCCCAACTAAAATTTCATCCCCTACCCCCTTCCTGGAAACCTTTTACACCATGTCCCTGCTCCATTTCTTCTCTTTAGCTCTCCTCACTTCATAATGTCCTTATTTATTTTGCGTATTCCCTGCCTGTATCCCCACCAGCAGAATGAAACTCCATGCAGACAGAGGTTTTTGTGTCTTTTGTACACTGTTGTATCCCCAGAGCCTAGAAGAGTGCCTGGCATATGAATCTCTGTTGAAATAAAATTACCATTAAAATGAAGAGGCTTTTATCCTGGTCTGTCAAGTTCACACATCCCAACATCTTATAAGGAGAGAATCTCCATGTAATCACAGCTGGCACACATTCCCACGGTGGGGCCTGGTCTCCTACCACAGCCGGGAGCAAGTCACCACACCCCTCATCAGGTCCAAGGAGGACGGAAGGAGAAAATGGTCATAAGTTGCAGATGACTCTTCCTACACTAGTTCTTTAAACTAGGAGGAAGCTGAACAAATAACAGGGTTGGATGTCAAGTCATTTCAAACACACAGGAACAACAACGCCCCGGCACAACTTTCACCTGTATTTCAAAAATTGTTATATGTTGTCATATTTGCTTTCTCTGTCTGTCTCCTGAACCTTGCAAAAATAGTTACAGTTGTCATGACATTTATAACTCTAAAAAATTCCACTATACATCTCCTTAAAAAAGGAGATGTTCCTACATAACCACAATGCTATTACATCTTAATAAAATTAACAATAATGTAATAATATTAGCATATGTCTAGTCCATATTCCAACTTCCGCAATTGTCCCAAATGTATTTTATAGCTATTTTTAGAATAGGTATCTGTTTCATGCATTGCATTTGTTTTGCATTTAGATGCAAAGAAGCTAGTGTTGAATGATTTTACAACTTCCTGGATTCATCAGTTTTCTTAGTCACCTCTACTTAACTCTAGTAAAGTAGTTGTCTAGGTATTACTAGTTATCTCTAGTACTAATATTTCATTCCAACAAGAAACATGAATTTAGGGTTGAGAGGATGGTGTCTTTCAGCTTGGGGACTTTAACTTACGTTATACAAATGAGCCAAAAATGGCCTCGGTCTATTGGCCGCTAGGTGTTTATTTCTTCACTGGAGGCTGAGACCCATTACCTCAAAAGCCTGCTGGAGCCAAACAAACTTTTACACATCCAATTGTTTAAAACATATCCAAATTAACCACATTTTTATCCATTTAGAGCCTGGCTGTTTTACCTTCCCCATGAAATTGTGCCTAACATCTGCTAGCTATCAGTAAGATGAGCCCCGGGCCAATAAGACCACAGGCCACTGCTGCCCTTTGGTGCTCTCTGACCCAGATACTCTCTACGGTGCTGCAAAACAACATCTACAAGTCATCTTTCTGGTTTAGTCTAGGTAGCTCTAGTTAACAGATTACCTAGATTCCACTGGATATCTGTACACTCAACTCGTTATTAGAACAAGGAATAAGAATTTAGACAGAAGATTGTGCTCTTCACCTTACTGGTTTGGACTGGTTATTCTAGTTATCACTAGTTATCTATAGCTAACAAATCATCTAGGTCCCCTTACATATCTATGGTACTGTGGGTGAAAACTGTCGCCTGCCATATCAGTCAACAAGGGATGTTGCAGCCACCAAGCCAGCAGCCACTACAGCCCCCCACAGCGGTGCACCCTGAGGGGATTCAGGATGGAGAAAAGCAGGAAACTGGCCCTAGATCGCTAAGGCGCCTATCAAAGGAATGACTTCAAGGAGCCCAGACTTTTACATCTTCCCATACAGAGAGAAGCGCGTCTCCATAACTTGCGATGTATGGTTTCTTTAATTAACAGTAATCTTTTGATGTTCTGACTACCTGGTTTTTGTTGCAAAAACCCCTGTATATCCTGGCTCCTCCCTTACCTCTTTGGAGTCAGTCCCTCAGAGCAGTCTGAGAAGCTGTCTTCTGGGCTGAAGTCCTCAGTTTTGTCTACCAAATAAAACATAATTCTCAACTTTTAGGTTGTGCATTTTTTTCAGTCGACAGTACTAACTCATTATTCCAAAAGAAAATAAGAATTTACATTTTAGCAGAATGTATTTTTCAGCTTTCTGACATCAATGAGTATTAGTAGTTATCTCTAGATATCTCCTGTAAACTAGTTATCTATGTACCACTATTTATCTCAGACTTAGGAGTTCTTTCAACACGAAACATAAAGTTAGATTGAGAAGGATATGTTTTCCAATTCAGGGCTTCAACTCCATATACTAATACTGTTTAGGTAATTAGTAACCTAAGTTCTATTATTTAGCTATATTATTAACTCATTAATCTACCAGGAGAAAAAGAATTTAGGGTCCAGAAGAACGTACATTTAAGCTCCTGACTTCAACTACTTATTCTAGATAGCTCTAAGTAACTAGACACCTAGTGCCAATGTCTATAGTACGAAGTCATTACTGCAACAAAAATTAAGACTAATCTTATTCTACTGCAATAAAATACACATAAATAAAACTTACCATCTTAACCAGTTTTAAGGGTACAGTTCAGGGGCATGAAGTACATTCACATTGTTGTGCAGCCATCACCACCATCCATCTCCAGAATTTTTTCACCTTCCCAAACTCCATACAAAAGCTCCCAAATACCACTTCTCCCAGCCTTTGGGGACTATTGTTCTACTTTCTGTCTCTATAAATTTGACTACTCTGGGTATCTCACATAAATGGAATCATACAATATTTGTCCTTTTGTGTCCGGCTTATTTCGTTTAGCTTAACGTCTTCAAGCTTCATCCATGTTGTAGCACGTGTCAGAATTTCATTCCTTTTTAAGGCTGAATACTATTCTATTGTATGTATACATCACATTTTGTTTGCCCATTCATCTGTCGATGGACATTTGGGTTGTTTCCATCTTTTGGCTATTGTGATTAATGCTGCTATGAATGTGTATTCAAGTCCTTGCTTTCAGTTCTTAGGGAACCGCTGTGGAATTGCTGGATCATGTGGTAATTCTATCTTTAATTTTTTTGAGGAACCACTATACCTTTTCTCATAGTGGCTGCACCATTTATATTCCAACCAGTAATACACAGGGTTTCAACTTCTCCACATCTTCACCAACACTTATTTTCTGTTTTGTTGGTAACAGCTATCCTACTGGGTGTGAAGTGGTATCGCATTGTGGTTTTGATAAGCACTAACAGTTAAGAAGAATGTTTTTAGCTTTCTGGCTTCAAATTTTTATTCTGTTTTTATATGATTATCTCTATTTAAATCTTACCTAAGCAACTGTCATTTTCTACATTACTAACTGAATATTCAAAACATAAGAATTGAGCAGAGTGCTTTCTAGCATCCTAGATTCAAACTGTTCTAGATATCTGGTATATTACTTACCTGGTTACTAATAGTTATCTTATTACTGATGCAGCATTTCAATGAGAAATGAGAAGTTTGGGTTGAGAAGATTGTGTTTTCCACATTCTGGCTACAAGTACTTATCTGTAGTTGTCTGTAGTTAGGTAGTTACCTCGTTACCAGTAGTTATCCATAGTACTAAATCTTTATTCCCACAAGAGATAAGACTGTGCTGTGAGGAGTGGTTTTCAACGTCCAGATTTATACAGATTCCTGGTTTTCTCTAGCTATCCATAGTAGACAAATTACCTAGGTACCAATAGTTATCTATAGTCTAACTCAGTACTGCAACAAGAATTAATATTTAGTTTTGAGAGAAATGGATTTCAGCTTCGTGGCTTCAAATTATTCTTCTAAGGAATATCTAGTTTCCCCTAATTAAATAAATAGATAGGTACCACTACTCACTGATAATACCCATTATTATCACAAGAAATAAAAGTTATATTTCAGAATAATGTTTTTCTTTTTCTTTTTTTCTTGTTTTGGCCATGCAGCATGTGGGATCTTAGTTCCCCCACCAGGGATCGAACCCGTGCTCCCCATGGTGGAAGTGCGAGTGCTAACGACTAGACCGCCAGGGGAAGTCCCAGAATAATGTTTTTCTTAACAGCCTCATCTAAAGTATTTATTCCGCTTGTTTCTAGTTACCTTCATTTAACTAATTACCTAGGTACCACTAGATAACCATACTCTTTGCTCATTTTTCCACAAGTAATTTGTATTTAAATTAGAAAAAAAGATGTGTTTTCCAGGTTCTGGACATCTATAAGTTTTTCTACTTATCTCTACCTGTTTCTAGTTATCTAGCACCCTAGGGACACTCAGTTATCTGTAGCGTTATCTGACTTTCCCAACAAGAAATAAGCAGGTAGAGCTGAGAAGAATATGTTTTTCAACTTCCTGGATTCAACTAACTATTCTACCTATCACAGTCATCTTTAGTTTACTTGTAGGAATCCTGGACGTGAAATAGTGGAGCTAAAATAGAGTTCTTCACTGGATTTCCTGACTGGTAAGCCCAAGTTGGTCTCATTTGACTTCCCGTAGCCCATGACATGGACTGGGGTTCCCAAAACCTTGAGTGGACACCTCAGGAGTCAGTTGCTATGATAACATAAACCTCATGACGTACCCCTCATCCTAAGAATGCTGTAAGACATTACTTTTATTTGGGGATTCATTTGAGACTTTCCACTCCCTCCCGTTAAGCCAAAGCAGTAGGGTGTCCCAGTGAGAGTGAATCCTTACCTTCGCCAGATCATCTTTCTTAGCAGGCATATTCTCATTTTCCTTTGTGGAACCCTTACACAAGATACCTTCATTCGGCAAAAGAGACAAATGTTCACAGACCCTGCAGGAAAAGGCTGGCAGCCACAGAGAACCAGTCCCATTGGGTCATGTGGCTCTTCTAGGCAAAGTGCCTTTGTTTTCTGTACCTAGCTTAAAGGAAGAGACCACGGTGGTCTCCACACTGCAAGGGACTTTTGGGGTCATCCACTTCACACCCTTCATTTTACAGATTTGGGACATAGGCTCAGAGCAGTGGAGTGGCCAGCCCAAAAAAGCACACAGGGTTCATCCCAGAGAAGACCAGGCTTTTGGTGGCCATGCCTTCCACTGGGCCTTGTATCATCCAGCTACGGGCAGTGAACATCAGCCCAGGTTCAGCTCCTCAGCACTTAACCCTCCATCCTGCCCAAGAACTCTTTCCTTCAAAGGACTGAAGACTCAAAGCTCCCACCAAAGCCTGATCACTGAGCCATTTTACCTGTAGGAAAAGGCATCAACCTCCCCTGCAGAGGCATTCGGCCTCCTGATGTCCACAGTTTCAGGCCCTGAGAGTGATGAAATTTATACCCTCCTCACAAAAGGCTTAGTGTGCTTCCATTACAACAGCCCTCATTTCTCCCAGTGTCCTTGCAATGCCAAGCCTGCCAAGTCTGCCAACTAGCGGCATGACCCATGATCAAGACCCAGCCCTAAGCTTGTGCTGAATCCGCTGTTTTAGGAAAGGAGGATAATGGAAACTGTCACTAGGCAATTAATACTCACTTTGAAGTTGATAATTTATGGTTTGCCTTGATCAATGTCACACTTGCTTCTTCTCAGATATCAGCATGAAGCTATGGGGCGGGGACCCTGGGTGCGATGGTGTAAATATAATTTTCAACTGCAGTGAGCTGTCTCCACCTACCCACGCCCCCCCACCATGCCAAGGGTAGGTCTTAAGGTAAATGTCTGAATTCCTAACATTTACATGCCAATATTTTAGACTGCAGACGTACAAAACACGTCTCCTACCCACAAGCTTGCTTTCAAAATCAAGGGACACAAGACACTGAAGTGGTGGCATTCAGGCACGGGTATGTAATTGATATGCCTAGACCCATTTGAAGCACGGCCCCCAGACAAAATGAGAGCTGCTATTGAGAATTGCAGGTTTGGAGCACCACCTCCTCCTATTCCAGGCCCAAGAATCTTTGTTTAGGGAAAAAAAATGGAGACAAGGTAGAGACCAAAGAAAAGTCTCTGTCCACCTCTCCCTTGAACAAGAGAGACAAAGGGTGAAACAAAGGATATTTTTTCATAGTAAGTGGAAAGGAGGCTCTAGGGGAAAAGGAAATCGATGTCAACAGCTGGGCCCAGAGCTCTCGATCCAGTTTAGGGAGCTGGGTATTGAGGGGGGCTGGCAGCTCAGCATGTCCTCTGGATAGTAGTCGGGGGTGTACAAGGAGATGGCTCTGGCTGGCTGGGCTTTCTAAGAGAAAGGAAAAACAGGACTCAGGTTCATGTGCAGATGAGTTCCTTACATCCCCTTCCACAGCCCCCATCACGAGGTCAAGCAACAGAGCTCTTTTTTCTTTTTTTCTCTCTTGCCTACCTTCCTTTTAACGCAACTGGTCACCTTAAGGGATTTCACCAGGACTGAAATATTCATAAGGAAGGAGGGAAAGTCAAAACGGGGGGGGCTGGGGGGGCGCTCACTGTGACTGGCCCTAGCCCAGGTCCCCAACCCCAGCACCTCAAAAAACGTCCAGAATGGTCCTATTTCTTCATTTTAACAAGAAGAAATTCCTAAGAATGTCCAATTAGGGAAGTCCCTGGCGGTCCAATGGTTAGGACTCTGCACTTTGACTTCTGGGGCCTGGGTTCAATCCCTGATCGGGGAACTAAGATCTTGTAAGCCACCTGGCGTGGCCAAAAATTTAAAAAAAAGTAAAAAATAAAGAATATCCAATTAATTCTGTGGGCCCACCCACCACATCAAAACCTTAACTCCAACAGAGAGTCAGACAGAAATATTGCCAGGTGCTAAATTGGCTCTGTTACTTACTTAACATAGAAACTTAGACTTCAGGGGTCTCTGTGACCAAACCTGGCCTTCCATTAGATGAATGCATTCTATAGTTTCAAAACTCTGCTTAACACTCAGTTTAACAGAGTGTTGGGCTTCCCTGGTGGCACAGTGGTTGAGAGTCCGCCTGCTGATGCAGGGCCCAGTCCAGGAAGATCCCACATGCCGTGGAGCGGCTGGGCCCGTGAGCCATGGCCGCTGAGCCTGCGTGTCCAGAGCCTGTGCTCCGCAACGGGAGAGGCCACAACAGTGAGAGGCCCGCGTACCGCAAAAAACAAAACAAACAAACAAAAAATAAAATAAAAAATAAAAGAGTGTTCATCTCGTACACTGTTTTTTGGGTTTTTCAAAAATATTTATTTATTTATTAATTAATAAATTTTATTTATTTATTTATTTATTTATTTATTTAAATAAAAAATATTTTATTTATTTATTTGGCTGCACCAAATAAATAAAGGTCTTAGTTGCGGTATGCGGGATCTTCATTGCTGCATGTGAGATCTTTAGTTGCGGCATGTGAACTCTCAGTTGTGGCATGTGGGATCTAGTTCCCTGACCAGGGATTGAACGTGGGCCCCCTGAATTGGGAGCGCAGAGTCTTAGCCACTGGACCACCAGGGAGATTCCTCATACACTGTTGATGGGGTGTAAATTGGTGTAGCCACTATGGAAAACAGTATGGAGGTTCCTTAAAAAACTAAAAATAGAACTACCATATGACCCAGCAATTCCACTCCTGGTTATATATCTGAAAAAAACAAAAACTCTAATTTGAAAAGGTACATGCACCCCAGTGTTCATAGCAGCACTATTTATTTACAATAGCCAAGACATGGAAGCAACTGAAATGTCCATCAACTGACAAATGGATTAAGAAGATGTGGTATATATACACAATGGAATATTACTCAGCCATAAAAAAGAATGAAATTCTGCCATTTGCAACAACATGCATGAACCTAGAGAATATTATGCTTAGCAAAATAAGTCAGATGGAGAAAGACAAATACTATATGATATCACTAACATGTGGAATCTAAAAAATAATACAAATGAACCTATATACAAAACAGAAATAGACTCACAGACATAGAAAACAAACTTATGGTTACCAAAGGGGAGAGGGAAGGGGGAGGGATAAATCAGGAGTATGGGATTAACAGATACAAACTACTATACATGAAATAGATAACCAACAAGGACTTACTATATAGCACAGGGAACTATACTCAATATCTTATAATAACCTATAATGGAATATAATCTGCAAAAAAGAAAAACATATCACTATACTGTACACCTGAAACTTACACAATATTGTAAATCAACTATACTTCAATTAACAAAAAAAGAAAAAGAAAAAAAGAAGGCTGACCACACCAAGATGGGAGTGTGAAGAGATAGGAAAGAGAGCTCATAGTCATGAGGCAGCCGTCCAAGAATAGTAACCAAATCCAAGGCCAGAAATTGAAATCCATGAGCCTCACCCTGCTCCTTCTCACCATTCCTTCCCCTGAGAGCCATAAGATGACTTTAATCCACAGGAAACAGACCAATGGTACTTTCAATAGCTCTTAACACTCCCTTGCCATTTCAGGGCCTTTTGCACAAGCACGGCTTGCTCTCCCTCACCACTGGTAGTCCTGTAATATTGTACAGCAATATCTCAATTACATAGAAACATACTAGGAGGTAATTTTGGTTCATAGGATTGCATATTTACTGCAGGAAAAGGCAAATTGCCAGGAAAGAGTCTTTTTTTTCTTTTGCTGAGTTTTAATCTTTTTTATTTTTCTTACTGTTTCCATTGTAACCATTCAGAGAAAAGTCCCAGGGTTCAGCATACATTCTGTCAAATTTTCTAGCTGTAGTCTTCTGACAATGAAATCTGATCTCCAGAACGATGACTCTGAGACACTGCAACCTCACAGCGGATCCCCAGAACATGTCGCTCATTTCTGACCCTACAGTTTGCTTGTTCTGTTCCTCTTCCCGCTTTTTCATCTAGACAATTCATTCAGGTCTTGCCTTATTCTCCTTTCGTTCTTCCTCCTTCCTTTTTCATCCTAGCCTGCGCACCTGGTGTCTCCCCTACCTGAACTCCTAAAAACCTGAAGTGTGGATCACTCATTTGGCAAGAAAGGTCATAAACAACGGCCTCCCAATGAAACTTAACTGTTTTGTGATATAAATCCTGTGTCCGTTACCTGCACAGAAAGTACCTGAAGTACCCACTGAGTCTTTAGCTTTTTTGTTTCCCTCAATACAGCTGGCTAGGTGGTGCTTTACAATCATGAATAATGACAATTAAAACAGCTACACAGGCTTCCCTGGTGGCGCAGTGGTTGAGGGTCCGCTTAGCCATGCAGGGGACGTGGGTTCGTGCCCCGGTCCGGGAGGATTCCACATGCCACGGAGCGGCTGGGCCCGTAAGCCATGGCCGCTGAGCCTGCGCGTCCGCTGCCTGTGCTCCGCAACGGGAGAGGCCACAACAGTGAGAGGCGCGCGTACTGCAAAAACAAAAACAAAAAAAAACAGCTACAATTTTCTGAGGGCTTCATGTGTACAAAGTACTGTGCTAAGCAATATGCATGAATTATCATTGTTCTGTTTTGCAGAGGAGAAAACTAACGCAGAGAGAGGTTAAATCAGCAGTCCCCAACCTTTTTCGCACCAGGGACTGGTCCTGTGGAAGACAATTTTTCCATGGACTGGGGGATGGGGGGGGTGGGCGATGATTCAGGTGGTAATGGGAGCCATGGCGGGGATGGGGAGTGGCAGATGAAACTTCCCTAGCTCACTTGCTGCTCACTTCTTGCTGTGGGCCTGGTTCCTAACAGGCCTCGGGCCAGTACTGTCCTCGGCTCAGGGGTAGGGGACCCCTGGGTTAAATAATATGCCTAAAGTCACACAGCTGACAAGTGGCTACAACAGAATTCATTTAATCAAATATTCAATTCATTTCATTAAATTCTTTGAATTTGAGAGAAAATGCACTAGGGCAGCGGTCCACGGAGTGGCTGGGCCCGTAAGCCATGGCAGCTAAGCCCGTGCGCCACAACTACTGAGCCTGTGTGCCACAACTACTGAAAACTGCACACCTAGAGCCCGTGCTCCACCACAAGAGCAGCCACTGCAAAGAGAAGCGCTGCAACTACAGAAAGCCCGTGCAAGCCACAAAGACCCAACACAGCCAATAATAAAATAAATTCATTTTAAAAATAAAAATAAATAAAAGCAGCAGGTATGGGAACATATGTATATGAAAAAAGGATTCACTTTGTTATGAAGGAGAAACTAACACACCATTGTAAAGAATTATACTCCAATAAAGATGTTAAAAAAAGGAAATAAATAAAATGAAAGCAACAGGCACACCTTACCTTTGTTCATGGGGCTTCTTCAAATGGAACTGCCAGGTAGAAAACACACACGCACACACACACATACTACACAGGCGTGCACCCTATAGCACATGTCTGTGATAGAAGCACAGACATACCCAGAAAATACCCGGAACACAAGCAGAACTGGCTTGTGTTGTTAAAATAACCCTTCTGAAACGTATCTAGTGGCCTGTTGTCCTTGCCTTCGGTTTTTTCAGGTTCGATGCTGGGAAAGAACGTGTGTCCTTGTCCACCCTGGTCTTGGGGACGGGGAGGGGCTCATGCGGAACTGAAGCCGTGTCCATGCTGCATCGCCAGTTTATTTACACAGGCACACACAACCCTTCTTGTTGGTAGGACGACCCCAGCCTGAGGAAGAGTTTTGCTGACGGACCAAAAACCGTTTCCACGGCTAGTCAGGTTTGGGCGGTAGCACTGCAGAGGGTTCTTGGACCTGGACACCTGAGATCTTCTCTGAGATCGGAATCGCCTCCTTCTTACGCAGTAGCGATGGTTTCAGCATCCTGCCTCCGGATGGAGAAAACACAGCCTTTCTTTGCAGTTCCCCATGCCCAGCAAAGCCGCAGGCTCCACGCTTAGCCACCACTCTTGCTCCCATTCTAACCTCAGTCCCGAGACCTGAATGGCCTCAGCCATCAGCTGTCGAGGCTTCAGCCCAGGCTCCCGAAACCAATCCTACAGCTCCTGCTGAAGATGTCACTCTCAAGAGCTGTCCTGGGCACCATCTTCCCTCGTGACTCCAGGACACTTCTGTGTAAATGGCAAGTTTTGAAACTGCCTCTTGGTACGTTCCTTGATGGAGGTCTTGCTATTCTTTTCCTTTGTGCACTTTAATAGTCAGGTGCTAGAGGGAAACGGGCTATTTTCATTTATTTCTTTTATTTGGGTGGGATAATGACACCTTTATTTTGGATTACCTCGTAAAGAAATGTAGCATTTCCTTCCTCCCCCCAGTTTTATTGAGATAGAATTGACATACAACACTGTAAATGTTTTGACTTACATACATCACGAGATTATTTGCACAAGTTTAGTGAACATCCATCATCTCATATAGATACAGAAATAAATAGAAAAAAATAAGATGTACTGATGAATTAATTATGTAATTAAAAAAAGCTAATTCAGCTTCTAGAATACACTTTGTAGATAGTGGGCCACAAAACAAATCTAAGCTATCACTTTGTAAGGAGCTAAAACAGATTTGGACAGGTGGCTGCTTGTACTCATGATTTAATCATCACACAAGTACCTACAACGCATGGTTACTGTTAGGAATTAAAATGATACTATCATTTCTCCTAACTAGCTATAATCTATTTCTAGATAGAGCATAATGTTACATGATTCTTTATGGTGTAATACAAGTGAGCCAAAGATAAACTCTGTATATTGCTTCTATATTGTTTACTTCTTCACAGCAGACCGGGACCCGTTAGCTCAAAGGTACCTATCCAACTGGTGTAAATATAGCCTAAATAAGCAGACACTTATAATATTGTTAAAATGGCCACACAACACAAGGGAACTGGCAAACAAGCCGTAGAGTCTGCTCCGCAGTTGGAGAACGCATTAAACAACCTCCTGCAACACCTGAAGGCCTCGGCTTCTAAAAATACAGAAACCAAACTCTCACGCTTCATGAAAACGTTCCTGGATCAACAGGCCAGGAACATAAGCTATCTGGAATACCAGCTTAACTATCCCAAGGACTTAGAAAAGGCAGCCCAGAGTGAGGGACAGCTTGAAAAGGCTGCTAAAGCATCTGAAGCATCAGGTAAAGAGACAACATCTGAAGGCAACACGGCAAGTCTTCCCACCCAGCAGGTCCCAAAGTCAGTACAAGGACACACGTTCTTTCTCAGCATCGAACTTGAAATAACCAAAGGCAAGGACAACAGGCCACTAGATACGTTTCAGAAGGGTTATTTTAACAACACAAGCCAATTCTGCTTGTGTTCCGGGTATTTTCCGGGTATGTCTGTGCTTCTGTCACAGACATGTGCTATAGGGTGCACACCTGTGTAGTATGTGTGTGTGTGCGTGTGTGTTTTCTACCTGGCAGTTCCATTGGAAGAAGGTCCCGTGAACAAACGTAAGGTCTACCTGCTGCTCTTATTTTATTTTTCATTTTTATTTTTTTAACATCTTTATTGGAGTATAATTGCCTTACAATGGTGTGTTAGTTTCTGCTTCATAACAAAGTGAATCCGTTTTTCATATACATATGTTCCCATACCTGCTGCTTTTATTTATTTTTATTTTTAAAATGAATTTATTTTATTATTGGCTGTGTTGGGTCTTTGTGGCTGCGCGTGGGCTTTCTGTAGTTGCGGCGCTTCTCATTGCAGTGGCTGCTCTTGTGGTGGAGCACGGGCTCTAGGTGTGCGGCCTTCAGTAGTTGTGGCACACAGGCTCAGTAGTTGTGGCGCACGGGCTTAGTTGCTCCGCGGCATGTGGGATCTTCCCGCAGGCAGACTCTTAACCACTGCGTCACCAGGGAAGCCCTACCTGCTTCTTTTAAATAAAGTGATTATCCTGGATCAGTGCTCAAGGATCACCACCTCCTGGCTTCAGGCAACACTCACCCAAGAGGTTCCCTTTCAGTGTTGAATTAGCTGGAACCAGGGTTCTCCCAAGGATGTTGAAGGTGACAAAATACACTTGAAGGCCACATCATCCGTCAGCTCTGAGCTGCGGAAGGAGCTATGATATGCTTTCTGTATCTGGGGGTGGGGGAGAGGGGGTGAGAAGAGCCCCATGCGGGCCTGGACAGTCTCCTCTTGTGTTACCTTCGCAGAGGTAGGCCCCTCCCCCTCCGCTAGCGTGGTTTCTGTCCCCAGGTGCCCTCCACAACAGGGAAGGCGGTGAACAGAACTGGGAGAGAAGCCGACGGTGCCCCGCTCCCTCTCCTCCATAAAGCCCTATGAGTAGTCACTGCAGAAGTGTCCCTTGGAGTCCTCCTTGTACCTGAGCTGGTCACCATGAATGGGCCTCAGGCCTGCTTTGAAACACACTGTTCTCCCATTCGAGACTCACACCACCCGTTTTGCACATCTAGGTGGTCCCAATGGGGCAGCGTGCGGGGAGCATGGGTGCTGGGGGAGAGGGTGGAAGAGAACAGGTGGGTCTGTGTAAACCCCTCACGGGCACCTGGCAAACTTCTGAGATGTGCATGGCCTATGATGGTGACTCAGGGCTGTTACTGCATGAAAGGAGGCCTCCTGGGCATTCGGTCTGAATGCAGTTGGCTTAGCCGTTTCCATCAAATTTACTAACCCCATGTGACACAGAGAACAAATATGCAGAGGACTCACAACTTTATTGAAAATACAAAACATGCCCTAAAACAGTGGGTCAAGGCCTCTACTTCTATTTAATATACTTTGCAGGCATTTGGGGAACTGCTCTTGGTGGTGAGGTATGCAGAATTTGAAACTGGCTCAAAGGACCTTTGAAAAAAACTGTCATGGACACCATTTAAGAGGAAACTAGGGCTACCGTAGGATCGCCGATGGTTAGGGACCAGGCCATGCTGCATGAGGGCACCTACAGGGAAGCAAGTGTGGAAGAAGCCTGGGTGGAGAAGGCAACGGCATTGGAGGAAAGGGCTGCATGGGCATCATGTGTGGCATGGGTTGCACGTGCCACAGGGGCGGCTCGGGCAGCATGGGCGGCACGGGCGGCATTGGTGGCATGGGGTGCACGGGCCACATGAGCTGCATGGGCGGCATGGGTGGCACGGGCGGCCTGGGCACCACAGGCCGCATGGGTGGCATGGGATCCTCGGGCAGCACGGGTGGCACGGGCGGCACGGGCAGCATGGGTGGCACAGGTGGCCTGGGTGGCACGGGCGGTCTGGGCAGCAGGGACAGGTCCATCAGCAGTGGCTCCAGAAGATCGCATGACGAATTCAGCTCCTGACGCGAGACGGCAGGGCAGGGCTCACACAAGCTGACGACAACAGGGAGCACGGGGGGCACGTTACTGAGCATTAGTGCCCTCTGATGTCTCCTCCACTTGGCCCTTTTCCTCTTAAACCAAGCCTTCAAGCAGAGAGAAAAAGAGATTGATTAGTATATTGAGCATTTCATGTCAGACATGAAAAATTGCAGCAGGGAGCTCTCGGTGCCTTGAAGATTTGGAAGTGCATCAGGAGAAGCTATTTCCTTCTTGCTAAAGTATCTTAGGATATGTAGCTGAAGGCGCTCCCTTCAGCCGCCCTCCCCCCCAAGAGCGAGCACCGACTATGTGCCAGGCTCTGGATTGGCATATGGCTTTGTCTCTCCCCTCCCACCTTTTCTATTATTTCCCCCACTCTTACACGCAGGTGGAGCTGACCAACTGCACTCTGTCCCTGCTGTTATTACTGTGCCTGGGAGGTCTGCGTCCTGACAACTGACCGTCAGCTCCAGCTGCCACTAATCCCTACTCATTGGGCAGGTGTCACCTTAGTTATGGGGGAAGTTGAGCATAGGAAAAAGTGGGTGCCTTTTAAAATCATACTGAGGGGAACGGTCCCCATTTTGAAAAACCCATCTTTGGTTACAGTAAATAATCAATAGGAGTGGGTTGGATTTTTAAACAAAAGCTTTCCCCAAGGATGACTAAAAAGGGTCATTCATCCTCTGGAGGCTTGGGATGGTTATAAAGAAGGAGATGGTATTGTGAGGGAGGTTTGGTCATGGGGGGCCCAGGGACTTTGTGGCTTGTCTTGCTGGACACCGGCGGAACTGAAGCCCTGGACACTGCCTTAATATTAGACTATAGGGGTAACGAATGCTTAGACGAACTCAGCCCAAATTTACTAAAACTCTTAAAATCTTTGCCCAGACAAGAGTTTGGGGGAAAAGAGGCATACCATTGTCACCTCTGTCAATTCTGCACTCTCCAACCTGCCCCACCCTCCAAACCTTCCTGGGCTCAGGACCAGGTCAGCTCACTCCGCTCTGGCTACAGTTGCAGGGCCTTGGAGCAGAGCCTCTGGTGCCCAGCAAGGTTGCGCCCTCTAGGAGCTGCTAATCAACCAGGAGATCCCCATCCTGTCCCTCATGCTTAAGTCAAGAGGGTGCAACCTGCATTTTAGGAAGACAGCCGACAACCACGTGAGTGAGGGGTCACAAAACGGCTCCCCCCTAAATATCTGCCAACTATTAACAACTGAAAGTAAAACCTGTCCTGTGGACTCCACTGCTCCCTCAGCATCTCAGTTAATGGAATTGTGCCATATTTAGTATTTTTGGATGTTTCCACTCGGCAAATTTTACATGAGACCAAGGGCCTCCTCTCTCTGTCGCCCCATCTTCCCTCTCCCATCTTAGTATTTGGGTCCTTCTGCTGCATGAATATGTAGTCGAGAAAAGCCAGTGTAATAGAGCTCATTTTGGGGGGTTCGAGTGTACCAATGGTCAAATCTGCATAAATATAAGCAATGTGCAAAGCTGGCTATGTGAGGTTCAGGCTGACACTACTTCCATATTTCCAATACTGGTTTCATAAAACAGCTCCTACTGTCCTTGCAGACCAAGGGAGGGTGTCCATTAAATGTTTCTTTGGGACGCTCATGCTGTAGAGTTTGGAAATAGATGAAAACATTCTCCCGTCTTCTTCATTTGTTTCTTGTTGCTCCTTTTCCCTTCAGAACTCCATTAAGAGACCACTACGTAAACCCAGGAGAAGCAAGCCACCAAAACTTCAGTTTCTCTTTTCCTCTGAGCTTGCTTTGCCTGCTTGAGAAAGCAGAGGCCTGCGCCTCCCAAGCCCTGGCCAGACCTGACTGTGAGCCCAGCCCGTGGCCTTAGGCCGCCAGCACTGCTTTCCAGACCCCACCACCAGCTCTGCAGCCCGTGTCCATCACTGCCCTCACACACGCTCTCTGCAGCAAAGCTAGTGAACCCATCCTGATTCTTCTTTCCTTCCTTCCTTCTTTCTTCCTTTCTATCAATCTTGTGTTTTAAAAAATATTCCTCTTCCACAACAAGCGAAGCCACTGCCCTGAGAAGACCGCGCACCACAACGAAGAGTAACCCCGGCTCTCCTCAACTAGAGAAGAGCCCACGCACAGCAACGAAGACCCAACGCAGCCAAATATAAATAAATAAATATATTAAATATATATATATATGTAATATATATATATATATACTCCTTTGATACAACTTACTGTGTTCTATGGACAAATAATCAGCTTCTGTGCCATGAGCTACCAACTAGTAACCACTACCTGAATGAATGAGCAAGTATTTCAAATTAACACAGGTAAGCGACTAGCTGAGAGCCAACCACTGACCATCACAAACAAATTCTTCGAAACCAATCCCTCATAATAGTATGAAAACGGAAGAAAAGAATTCTTAGACATTAGAAATTGCTGAAAATAATATTCACTGATACATTCGGTAGTTTCATAATGTTGAATTTACGCAGTATCTCCAAGACACATATCGATAGTATCCAATTATTCTCAAACCCGTCCACCTTTTGAGGTCAGTGGAAATTTATTCAAATTTGTTCTTTTTGTTTGTTTTATTGTTTTATATGTTTAGACAAATTCCTAAAGGTTGCAAACCTTTCCCCCCTCTCCATCATACTGCACAACCTACTATGTTAGCAATGTTTTCAGGCTGCACATCAAAAAATTTCAGAAAATTAAAATTTACGGCTGAAACTCTCTACACTGCTCTACCAAACACATAAAAACAACAGCAAGAGGACCAGGCACTTGGAATTTTAAGCTATTCGCCTCCCCATCAGTCTCACCTAAACTAAACATATATTAGTTGCTCACATGTTGTGTTCCGAGGTGAGTTATTTATTCCCTTACCCAATTGCCTGAATACTTGTAAATTCACTCCTTATACAAAGAGCTTAGGCCTGGCTTTAAAACTTTTAAATAATTTAGTATACTTGAACCCTCTTCTAACCCAGCTATTTGGTGCATTAATTTGAATAACTGCCAAGTCAGAATCAGCCCCAACATGATTCCACAGAGACTTGTCCCCTAAGGGATACCAGTTTTGGAAGGAGTTTAACTTTACTGAAGATACATATATTCTGGCCCCAAAGCCCCAGAAGTCCAAACCTTATTTCCAAAACATCGACAAGTGTACAAAAACACACCAACTTGAGAATGTCTAGGACAAGGTATCCAATTCCTAAAGCAGGTTTTAGATTGGCTGCCGTGCCAAGTTGCTTTTTTCAGGTTTACTGACCCACACACTGGCTTCAGTCACTCCCAGGCGTCTTGCAAGCTCCTTTCTGAGGGGAAAAATATTGAAAATATTCAGCACTTGACATTATGGATGAAACAAAATATACAATGCACATTTTATGCTATGTTAAAATGTTTATTCAGAGAGTAGCCAAGATGATGACATAGGAAAAACCCCGAGCTTACCTCCTTCCATGGGTACACCAAAATTACAGCTATTTACAGAGCAACTTTTTTTTTTTTTTTTTGCGGTACGCAGGCCTCTCACTGTTGTGGCCTCTCCCGTTGTGGAGCACAGGCTCCGGACGCGCAGGCTCAGCGCTCATGGCTCACGGGCCCAGCCGCTCCGCGGCATGTGGGATCTTCCCGGACCGCGGCACGAACCCGTGTCCCCTGCATCGGCAGGCGGACACTCAACCACTGCGCCACCAGGGAAGCCTACAGAGCAACTATTGATGAGAATGACCTGAAGACTAGCAGACAAGAGCTTCCACAACTACAGATATAAAGAAGGAAACACAATGAGATGGATAGGAAGGGCCGAGATGTGGTATAGTCAAGACCCACACCCCCAGGTTGGCGACCCATAAATGGGAGGATAATTACAATTGCAGAGGTTCTCCCCAAGAAGCAAGGGGTCCAAGCACATTAGATATACGAACTGGGAGAAAATATTTGCACACCATGCAACTGACAAGGGCTTAATTTCCAAAATATGCCAATAGCTCATACAACTCAATAACAAAAAAACAAACAACGCAATCAAAAAATGGGCAGAAGACCTAAATAGACATTTCTCCAAAGAAGACATACAGATGGCCAACAGGCACATGAAAAGATGCTCAACATCACTAATCCCATATCTGGGCATATACCTGAAAAAGATGAAAGCTCTAATTCGAAAAGATACATGCACCCCAATGTTCAGAGCAGCACTGTTTACAATAACTAAGATGTGGAAGCAACCTAAGTGTCCATCAACAGATGAATGGATAAGGACGATGTGGTATATATATACAATGGAATATTACTCAGCCATAAAAAGGTATGAAATCCTGCCATTTGTAACAACATGGACGGACTTAGAGAGTACTATCCTAAGTGAAGTAAGTCAGACAGAGAAAGACAAATATTACATGATATCACTTATATGTGGAATCTAAAAAACAGAACAAGTGAACTTATTTACAAAACAAAAACAGATTCACAGACATAAAAAACAAACTTATGGTTACCAAGTGGGGGGATAAATTGGGAGCACAGGATTAACAGATGCACACTACCATAGATACCAGATAAACCACAAGGATTTATTGTATAGCAACAGGGAACTCTATTCAATATCTTGTAATAAAATATAATGGAAAAGAATAAGAAAAAAGAATATAGATATATACATATATACGTATAATCTAATGCACTGCTATATATAAACCTCATGGTAACCACAAACCAAAAATCTATAATAGATACACACACACAGAAAGAGAAAGGAATCCAAACATAACACTAAAGATAGTCATCAAATCACAAGGGAAGAGAGCAAAAGAAGAAGGAACAAAAAAGAAGTCCAAAAACAATTAGCAAAATGGCAGTAATTACATACCTACCAATAATTACTTTAAATATAAATGGAATAAATGCTCCAATCAAACGACAAAGAGTGGCTGAATGGATACAAAAACAAGACCCACATACATGCTGCCTACAAGAGATGCACTTCAGATCTAAAGACTCAGACAGAAAGTGAAGGGATGGAAAAAGGTATTCCATGCAAATGGAAATCAAAATAAAGCTGGAGTAGCATTTCTCATATGAGACAAAATACACTTTATAATAAAGACTATTACAAGAGACAAAGAAGGACACTACATAATGATCAAGGGATCGACCCAAGAAGAAGATATAACAACTGTAAATATTTAAGCACCCAACATAGGAGCACCTCAATACATAAGGCAAAGGCTAACAGCCATAAAAGGGGAAATCGACGGTAACGCAATCATAGTAGGGGACTTTAACACCCCACTTTCACCAATGGGCAGATCATCTAAAATGAAGATAAATAAGGAAACACAAGCTTTAAATGATACATTAAACAAGATGGACTTAATTGATATTTATAGGACATTCCATCCCAAAACAACAGAATACACATTCTTCTCAAGTACTCATGGAACATTCTCCAGGATAGATCATATCTTGGATCACAAATCAAGCCTTGGTAAATTTAAGAAAATTGAAATCATATCAAGTATCTTTTCCGACCACCACGCTATGAAACTAGATATCAATTACAGGAAAAGATCTGTAAAAAATACAAACACATGGAGGCTAAACAATACACCACTTAATAACCAAGTGATCACTGAAGAAATCAAAGAGGAAATCAAAAAATACCTAGAAACAAATGACAATGGAGACACGATGACCCAAAACCTATGGGATGCAGCAAAAGCAGTTCTAAGAGGGAAGTTTATAGCAATACAATCCTACCTTAAGGAACAGGAAACATCTCAAATAAACAACCTAACCTTGCACCTAAAGCAATTAGAGAAAGAAGAACAAAAAAACCCCCAAAGTTAGCAGAAGGAAAGAAATCATGAAGATCAGATCAGAAATAAATGAAAAAGAAATGAAGGAAATGATAGCAAAGATCAATAAAACTAAAAGCTGGTTCTTTGAGAAGATAAACAAAATTGATAAACCATTACCCAGACTCATCAAGAAAAAAAGGGAGAAGACTCAAATCAATAGAATTAGAAATGAAAAAGGAGAAGTAACAACTGACACTGCAGAAATACAAAGGATCATGAGCGATTACTACAAGCAACTATATGCCAATAAATTTGACAACGGGAAAAAATGGACAAATTCTTAGAAAGGCACAACTTGCCGAGACTGAACCAGGAAGAAATAGAAAATATGAACTGACCGATCACAAGCACTGAAATTGAAAGTGTGATTAAAAATCTTCCAACAAACAAAAGCCCAGGACCAGATGGCTTCACAGGCGAATTCTATCAAACATTTAGAGAAGAGCTAACACCTATCAATCTCAAACTCTTCCAAAATATAGCAGAGGGAGGAACGCTCCCAAACTCATTCTACGAGGCCACCATCACCCTGATACCAAAACTAGACAAGATGTCACAAAGCAAGAAAACTACAGGCAATATCACTGATGAACATAGATGCAAAAATCCTCAACAAAATACTAGCAAACAGAATCCAACAGCACATTAAAAGGATCATGCACCATGATCAAGTGGGGTTTATTCCAAGAATGCAAGGATTCTTCCATATACGCAAATCAATCAATGTGATACACCATATTAACACATTGAAGGAGAAAAACCATAGGATCATCTCAATCGATGCAGAGAAAGCTTTCGACAAAATTCAACACCCATTTATGATAAAAACCCTGCAGAAAGCAGGCATAGAGGGAACTTTCCTCAACATAATAAAGGCCATATATGACAAGCCCACAGCCAACATCGTCCTCAATGGTGAAAAACTGAAACCATTTCCACTAAGATCAGGAACAAGACAAGGTTTCCCACTTTCTCACCACTCTTATTCAACATAGTTTTGGAAGTTTTAGCCACAGCAATCAGAGAAACAAAAAATAAAAGGAATCCAAATTGGAAAAGAAGAAGTAAAGCTGTCACTGTTTGCAGATGACATGATACTATACATAGAGAATCCTAAAGATGCTAGCAGAAAACTACTAGAGTGAATCAATGTATTTGGTAAAGCAGCAGGATACAAAATTAATGCACAGAAATCTCTGGCATTCCTATACAATAATGATGAAAAATCGAAAAGTGAAACTAAGAAAACACTCCCAGTTACCACAGCAACAAAAAGAATAAAGTATCTAGGAATAAACCAACCTAAGGAGACAAAAGACCTGTGTGCAGAAAATTATAAGACACTGATGAAAGAAATTAAAGATGACACGAATAGATGGAGAGATATACCATGTTCTTGGAATGGAAGAACCAACATTGTGAAAATGACTCTACTACCCAAAGCAATCTACAGATTTAATGCAATCCCTATCAAACTACCACTGGCATTTTTCACAGAACTAGAACAAAAAATTTCACAAATTGTATGGAAACACAAAAGACCCCGAATACCTAAAGCAATCTTGAGAACGAAAAATGGAGCTGGAGGGATCAGGCTCCCTGACTTCAGACTATACTACAAAGTTACAGTAATCAAGACAGTATGGTACTGGCACAAAACCAGAAATACAGATCAATGGAACAGGATAGAAAGCCCAGACATAAACCCACGCACATATGGTCACTTTACCTTTGATAAAGGAGGCAACAATATATGGTAGAGAAAAGACAGCCTCTTCAATAAGTGGTGCTGGGAAAACTGGACAGGTACATGGAAAAGTATGAAATTAGAACACTCCCTATCACCATATACAAAAATAAACTAAAAATGGATTAAAGACCTAAATGTAAGGCCAGACACTATCAAACTCTTAGAGGAAAACATAGGCAGAACACTCTATGACATAAATCAGAGCAAGATCCTTCTTGACCCACTTCCTAGAGAAATGGAAATAAAAACAAAAATAAACAAATGGGACCTATTGAAACTTCAAAGCTTTTTCACAGCAAAGGAAAGCATAAACAAGACCAAAAGACAACCCTCAGAATGGAAAAAAGTATTTGCAAATGAAGCAACTGACAAAGGATTCATCTCCAAAATTTACAAACAGTTCATGCAGCTCAATATCAAACAAACAACAGCCCAATCCATAAATGGGCAGAAGACCTAAATAGACATTTCTCCAAAGAAGATACACAGATTGCCAACAAACACATGAAAGAATGCTCAACATCATTTTTTGTAATTAATTAATTTATTTATTTATTTTTGGCCGTGTTGGGTCTTCATTTCTGTGCGAGGGCTCTCTCTAGTTGCGGAAAGCGGGGGCCACTCTTCATCGCGGTGCGCGGGCCTCTCACTATCACGGCCTCTCTTGTTGCGGAGCACAGGCTCCAGACGCACAGGCTCAGTAGTTGTGGCTCACGGGCCCAGTTGCTCCGTGGCATGTGGGATCTTCCCAGACCGGGGCTCGAACCCGTGTCCCCTGCATTGGCAGGCAGATTCTCAACCACTGCACCACCAGGGAAGCCCTGCTCAACATCATTAATCATTAGAGAAATGCAAATCAAAACTACAATGAGATGTCATATCACACCGGTCAGAATGGCCATCATCAAAAAAATCTAGAAACGATAAATGCTGGAGAGGGTGCGCAGAAAAGGGAACGCTCTTGCACTGTTGGTTGGAATGTAAATTGATACAACCACTATGGAGAACAGTATGGAGGTTCCTTAGAAAACTAAAAATAGAACTACCATACGACCCAGCAAACCCACTACTGGGAATATACCCTGAGAAAACCATAATTCCAAAAGAGTCATGTACCACAATGTTCATTGCAGCTCTATTTACAATAGCCAGGACATGGAAGCAACCTAAGTGTCCATCAACAGGTGAATGGATAAAGAAGATGTGGCACATATATACAATGGAATGTTACTCAGCCATAAAAAGAAGCGAAATCGAGTTATTTGTAGTGAGGTGGATGGACCTAGCGTCTGTCTTACACAGTGAAGTAAGTCAGAAAGAGAAAGACAAATACCGTATGCTAACACATATATATGGAATCTAAGAAAAAAAATGACATGAAGAACTAGGCGCAAGACAGGAATAAAGACACAGACCTACTAGAGAATGGACTTGAGGATACGGGGAGGGGGAAGGGTAAGCTGGGACAAACTGAGAGAGTGGCATGGACATATATACACTACCAAACGTAAAATAGATAGCTAGTGGGAAGCAGCCGCATAGCACAGGGAGATCAGCTCGGTGCTTTGTGACCACCTAGAGGGGTGGGATAGGGAGGGTGGGAGGGAGGGAGACGCAAGCGGGAAGAGATATGGGGACATATGTATATGTATAACTGATTCACTTTGTTATAAAGCAGAAACTAACACACCATTGTAAAGCAATTATACCCCAATAAAGATGTTAAAAAAACAAAATAAGAGAACAAAACCCAAAGTTAGTACAAGGGACAAAGTCACAAAGATCAGAGAAGAAAGAAATGAAATAGATTTTAAAATATATAAAATATCAATGGAAGTAAGAGATGATTCTTTGAAAAGGTAAATAAAATTGATAAACCTTTAGCCAGACTCATCAAGAAAAAGAGAAAGAGGGTCCAAATCAATAAAATCAGAAAAGAAAAAGAGGTTAGAACCAACACCACAGAAATACAAAGGATCATAAGAGATTACTATGAACAATCATACATCAATAAAATGGACAAACTAGAAGAAATGAACAAATTCCCAGAAATGTACCGTCTCCCAAGACTAAAGCAGTAAGAAATAGAAAATTTGAATACATCAATGATCAGTAATGAAACTGAATTGGATAATAAAAAAAGGACATATTTTACAGCACCAGGAATAGAGCCAATAGTTTATAATAACTTTAAATGGAGAATAATCTATGAAAATATTGAATCACTGTGCTGCACATCTGAAACTAATATAACATTGTAAATCAAATATACCTCAATAAAAACAGACATTAGGAAGTAGAGAGCAGAAGCAAGAAGAACTACAATCCCACAGCCTGTGGAACAAAAACCACAATCACAGAAAGATAGACAAGATGAAAAGGCAGAGGGCTATGTACCAGATGAAGGAACAAGATGAAACCTCAGAAAAACAACTAAATGAAGTGGAGATAGGAAAACTTCCAGAAAATGAATTCAGAATAATGATAGTGAAGATGATCCAGGACCTCAGAAAACGAATGGAGGCAACGATTGAGAAGATGCAAGAAATGTTAAACAAAGATCTAGGAGAATTAAAGCACAAACAAACAGAGATGAACAATACAATAACTGAAATGAAAAATACACTAGAAGGAATCAATCGCAGAATAACTGAGGCAGAAGAACAGATAAGTGACCTGGAAGACAGAATGGTGGAGTTCACTGCCACGGAGCAGAATAAAGAAAAAAGAATGAAAAGAAATGAAGACAGCCTAAGAGACCTCTGGGACCACATTAAACGCAACAACATTCGCATTATAGGGGTCCCAGAAGGAGAAGAGAGAGAGAAAGGACCCGAGAAAATATTTGAAGAGATTATAGTGGAAAACTTCCCTAACGTGGGAAAGGAAATAGCCACCCAAGTCCAGGAAGCACAGAGAGTCCCAGGCAGGATAAACCCAAGGGGAAACACACCGAGACACATAGTAATCAAATTGACAAAAATTAAAGACAAAGAAAAATTACTGAAAGCAACAAGGGAAAAATGACAAATAATATACAAGGGAACTGCCATAAGGTTAACAGCTGATTTCTCAGCAGGAACTCTACAAAAGCCAGAAGGAAGTGGCATGATATACTTAAAGTGATGAAAGGGAAGAACCTACAACCAAGATTACTCTACTCGGCAAGGATGTCATTCAGTTCGATGGAGAAATCAAAAGCTTTACAGACAAGCAAAAGCTAAGAGAATTCAGCACTACCAAACCAGCTTTACAACAAATGCTACAGGAAGTTCTCTAAGTGGGAGACACAAGAGAAAAAAAGGACCTACAAAAACAAACCCATAACAATTAAGACAATGGTAACAGGAACATACATATCGATAATTACCTTAAACGTGAATGGACTAAATGCTCCAACTAAAAGACACAGGCTCGCTGAATGGACAGAAAAATAAGAACCATATACATGCTGTCTACAAGAGACCCACTTCAGACCAAGGGACACATACAGACTGAAAGTGAGGGGATGGAAAAAGATATTCCATGCAAATGGAAATCAAAAGAAAGCTGGAGGGCTTCCCTGGTGGCGCAGTGGTTGAGAGTCTGCCTGCCTATGCAGGGGACATGGGTTTGTGCCCTGGTCCGGGAGGATTCCATATGCCGCGGAGCGGCTAGGCCCGCGAGACATGGCCGCTGAGCCTGCGCGTCCGGAACCTGTGCTCTGCAACGGGAGAGGCCACAACAGTGAGAGGCCCACGTACCACAAAAAAAAATAAAGAAAGAAAAAAAAAAGCTGGAGTAGCAATACTTGTATCAGATAAAATAGACCTTAAAATAAACAATGTTACAAGAGACAAGGAAGGACACTACATAATGATCAATCCAGGAAGAAGATATAAGAATTATAAATATATATGCACTCAACATAGGAGCACCTCAATACATAGGGCAACTGCTAACAGCTATAAAAGAGGTAATCGACAGCAACACAATAATAGTGGGGGACTTTAACACCTCACTTACACCAATGGACAGATCATCCAAACAGAAAATTAATAAGGAAACACAAGCTTTAAATGACACAATAGACCAGATAGATTTAATTGATATTTATAGGACATTCCATCCAAAAACAGCAGATTACACTTTTTTCTCAACTGCGCATGGAACATTCTCCAGGACAGATCACATCTACGGCCACAAATCAAGCTTCAGTAAATTTAACAAAATTGAAATGATATCAAGCATCTTTTCTGACCACAACGCTATAAGATTAGAAATCAATTACAGGGAAAAAAACGTAAAAAACACGAACACATGCAGGCTAAACAATACGTTACTAAATAACCAAGAGATCATTGAAGAAATTAAAGAGGAAATCAAAAAATACCTAGAGACGAATGACAATGAAAACACGGCGATCCAAAACCTATGGGATGCAGCAAAAGCAGTTCTAAGACGGAAGTTTATAGCAATACAAGCCTACCTCAAGAAACAATAAAAATCTCAAGTAAACAATCTAAACTTACACCTAAAGGAACTAGAGAAAGAAGAACAAACAAAACCCAAAGTTAGCAGAAGGAAAGAAATCATAAAGATCAGAGCAGAAATAAATGAAATAGAAACAAAGAAAACAATAGCAAAGATCAACAGAACTAAAAGCTGGTTCTTTGAGAAGATAAACGAAATTCATACACCATTAGCCAGACTCCTCAAGGAAAAGAGGGAGAGAACTCAAATCAATTAAATTAGGAATGCAAAAGGAAAAGTTACAACAGACACTGCAGAAATACAAAGCAACCTAAGAGACTACTACAAGCAACTCTATGGAAATAAAATGGACAACCTGGAAGAAATGGACAAATTCTTAGAACGGTATAACCTTCCAAGACTGAACCAGGAAGAAATAGAAAATATGAACAGACCAATCACAAGTAATTAAATTGAAACTGTGATTAAAAATCTTCCAACAGGGCTTCCCTGGTGGTGCAGTGGTTGAGAGTCCGCCTGCCGATGCAGGGGCCACAGGTTCAAGCCCTGGTCTGGGAAGATCCCACATGCCGTGGAGCAACTAAGCCTGTGGGACACAACTACTGAGCCTGCGATCTGGAGCCTGCGAGCCACAGCTACTGAGCCCACGTGCCACAACTACTAAAGCCCGCGTGCCTAGAGCCTGTGCTCTGCAACAAGAGAAGCCACCGCAATGAAAAGGCCCCACTTGCCGCAACTAAAGAAAGCCCACGTGCAGCAACAAAGACCCAACGCAGCCAAAAATAAAAGTAATTAATTAATTAATAATAAGAAATAAAATAGCATCAAAAAGAATAAAATACCTAGGAATAAACTTAACCAAGGAAGTGAAAGACCTATACTCTGAAAACTATATACAAAACACTGATGAAGGAATTTGAAAATGTTCCCCCCAAATGGCAAGATACACTGTGTTCTTGGATTGGAAGAATTAATATTGCTAAAATATCCATACAGGAAACACAGGGGACCCCGAATGGCCAGGGCAGTCTTGAGAACGAGGAACGGAGCTGGAGGAGTCGGGCTCCCTGGCTTCGGACTGTACTACAGAGCTGCAGTGGTCGGGACACTGTGGTACTGGCGCAGAGGCAGGGAGATGGATCAATGCAACAGGATGGAAAGCCCAGAGATGAACCCACGCACATATGGTCACCTTATCTTTGATGAAGGAGGCAGGAGTGTACAGTGGAGAAGGGACAGCCTCTTCAATGGGTGGTGCTGGGAGGACTGGACAGGTACATGTAAAGGTTTGAGATTAGATCACTCCCTGGCACCATGCACAAAAATAAGCTCAAAATGGATGGAGGGCCTGAATGTAAGGCCAGAAGCTGTCGGGCTCTTAGAGGAAAGCATAGGCAGAACACTCTGTGACATAAATCACAGCAAGATCCTTTTTGACCCACCTCCTAGAGAAATGGAAATAGAAACAAGGGTGAACAGGTGGGACCTAGTGAAACTTCAGGGCCTTTGCACAGCGGAGGAAACCATAAGCAAGACCAGGGGACGACCCTCAGAATGGAAGAAGGTGTTTGCAGATGGAGCAACTGACAAAGGATTAATTTCCAAAATATGCAAGCAGCTCGTGCAGCTCAATAACAGAAAAACGGGCAACCCAATCCAGGAATGGGCAGGGGACCTGGGTAGACATTTCTCCAAGGAAGTTGTACAGACTGCCAGCAAGCACATGGAGGAATGCTCAATATCATTAATCATTAGGGAAATGCAGATCAGGGCTGCGGTGAGATATCATCTCACACCGGTCAGAATGGCCATCATCAAAAAATCTAGAAACAATAAATGCTGGAGAGGGTGTGGAGAAAGGGGAACGCTCCTGCACTGCTGGTGGGAATGTGAATTGGTACAGCCACTATGGAGAACAGTATGGGGGTTCCTTGGAAAACTACAAGTGGAACTGCCACGTGACCCAGCGGGCCCACTACTGGGCATATACCCTGGGAGGACTATGGTTCAAAGGGAGTCATGTACCAGGATGTTCATTGCAGCTCTATTTACAATGGCCCAGAGATGGAAGCAACCTAGGTGCTCATCATCGGATGAATGGATGGGGAAGATGTGGCATATATATACAATGGAATATTACTCAGCCATAAAAAGAAATGAAATTGAGTGAGGTGGGGAAATTGGATGAAGGCAGTCAAAAGGTACAAACTTCCAGTTATAAGATAAATAAGTACTAGGGATATAATGTACAACATGATAAATAAAATTAACACTGCTGTATGTTATATACGAAATCTGTTAAGAGAGTTCCTAAAAGTTCTCATCACACAAAAAACTTTTTTTCTGTTTAATTATGTATCTATATGAGATGATGGATGGTCACCAAACTTATTATGATAATCATTTCATGACGCACGTAAGCCAACTCATTATGCTGTGCACCTTAAACTTATACAGTACTGAATGTTAATTATATCATAATAGACTGGAAGAAAAAATATTTATCAGGCAGCTCTAGACATCCAAATCAAGGGGCATCTTGAGTTTGACACTTTTGAGAAAGGGAGAAATTGGGCTGATCCAATTATCACACCACAGCAAAAAGCAACCGAACTTGGAGTAATCGAGTTGAACAGAAAATCCTAAACCGAAGTTGATGCTAGTTACCATCCCTTCTTGTTGAATCGTCTCCTACCGCCATCCAGGTTTCCACGATACGGTTTGCCTACAAACAGCCTCTCCAAACACTCCTCCTCTGTCTCTTGCAAGCTTCTTTTATTGTCTTTCAATATTCCCTAGCTCACTGAATATACCAGCAGCCATTCATTTGGGCAAATCAGAAATTTATACATTTTTCTTAAACATTTCCTTTTACCCCCGTGTTCAAATTACCATGAATTGCTATCAATTTTACCTGCTAAATATCTCTTTAATCTGTTCACTTCTCTCCATCGCCACTACCCTGGACCAACACACCATCACCTCTGGCCTTGCCTACTGAACAGCCTCCTAGGACTGAATCCCAGCTCTGCCACATTCCAGCTGTGCCATCTTGGGCAAGTCTCATCACTTCTCTGAGCTTCAGTTTTTTCACAGTTGTAAGTGGGGATAATAACAGTGGCTACCACATTCACAAGGGGTTGTGAAGATTCAATGACAGTATGTAGGAAAACCCTTTAAAACAAGTGCTTAACACACAGTAAGCACAATGTAAATGATAGCTTTTTAAATTTTAGCCGCATTCACAGGTACTCAGCAACCCATTCATTCTCCACACAGAAGCTTGCTTTAGGGAACAATTCTGCCTCAGGCACAAACTTCAGGGGTAACTAAAAATTCAGTAATCGGGCTTCCCTGGTGGCGCAGGGGTTAAGAATCCACCTGCCGATGCAGGGGACACGGGTCCGAGCCCTGGTCCGGGAAGATCCCGCATGCCGCGGGGCAACTAAGCCCGTGTGCCACCACTACCGAGACTGCGCTCTAGAGCCCGCGAGCCACAACTACTGAGCCCACGTGCCACAACTACTACGGAAGCCCACCCGCCTAGAGCCCGCGCTCTGCAACAAGAGAAGCCACCACAATGCGCGCACCGCAATTTTAGGGTAGCCCCCGCTCGCCGCAACTAGAGAAAGCCCGCGCCCAGAGCCCGAGAGCAGCAACAAAGACCCAATGCAGCCATAAATAAATAAATTGATTTATTTTTAAAAATTCAGTAATCAAGATAAAGGATGTTTTAGGGCTTCCCTGGTGGCGCAGTGGTTGACAGTCCGCCTGCCGATGCGGGGGACACGGGTTCGTGCCCCGGTCCGGGAACATCCCACATGCCGCGGAGAGGCTGAGCCCGTGAGCCATGGCCGCTGAGCCTGCCCGTGAGCCATGGCCGCTGAGCCTGCACGTCCGGAGCCTGTGCTCCGCAACCGGAAAGGCCACAACAGTGAGAGGTCCGTGCACCGCAAAAAAAAAAAAAAGAAAAAAAAAAGAAAAGATAAAGGATGTTTTCATGTAGTGTTTAAACTAATGCAAATATAATCCATGAATAACTGATGATCAAAATTTCAGATAAAAGTAGATTCCAACTCTGCATTTGCTCCACCACGTCTCGGGCGACTCATTATTTATGTGAACCGGCGGCCCACAAAGCTCCCCAACGTGACTTACTCAAACACCGCACGGAAATATCGACCTCGATTCCCGCCAGGCAGAGTCCCCGCCCCCGTCCTAGGCCTCGAGTGTGCCGGAAGGGCGGGCCGCCGCCAGGCCCCGGGGCTTTCAGATCCGGAGCCTAGGAGAGGGACTCGCGAGAGCGCCGCCCACCACCCGCGCGGCAGCCCGCGCCACCCGAGACGCCTGCTTACCGCATGAGCGCGGTGGGGTACTGAGTGTGCTTGAAAACGCTCTCCAGGTCCTGTACCTGCACCTGCGTGAACCTGGCGCGGGGGCCCCGCCGCTGCCCGTCTGCGGTCTCGGGACCCTCGACGGCGGCCCGCGGGGGCTGCTCCTCGCCGCCCTGCTCTCCGCCTTCGCCGCCGCCCGCCTCGGCCTCGGCCTCGGCCTCGGCCTCGGCCTCGCGGCTTTCGCCGTCCGCGGGGCCGGCGGCTCCGACGCTGACCTCGCAGCCTTCCTTTCCTTCTCCTTCGTCTCCCGCCTCTTTCCCTTCCGCGGCTGCTCCCTGCTCCGGTTCGGACTGAGCCTTCTGCTCCTCTCCCCCCTCTCCGGGAGGCGACATCTCCGTGGGCTTCACCTCTGCAAGGGAGGAAACCCAAAGAGAAAGATCAGGCCGTCGAGTGAGCCCGGCTCTGGGGAGGGCCTGCGTCCGAGGGGGGGTCCTGCCGTTCGCCCCGCCCTGGGAAAGTACCTTTCCTGGAATCCGTTAAAGCGAGTGCCCCACCCGCCACTGACCTTTCGCTTCTTCCCGCTCCTCTTCGACCCCCAGCTTGAAGAAGCGGGCAATGGCTGCATCCGTGACGTCATAGGCATCGTGGCTGCTCTGCGGCTGACGCTCCATGTCCCGACTGCTGTCGAGGAGGCTGTGAGCTTCAGCAGAGGCTGCTCCGGATCTCCTGAGACCCCCGGCTCACGACTCAAGGCTAGAGCGGTGGCCCACGATCTGGCACGTTAAGGCTCCTCTGGCGGCTGGTCCGGTTTCAGAGATTCTGGTATGACGCCCGCTGTGGGTTTACCACAGCCTGCTGGGGGTTGGGTTAGCTGATGTGCGCATGCGGCAGGGCGTCGGCCGTCTAGGGACCGTCTAAGGGGGCGCGGGCAGGGCGCAGAGGATGTTGCGCGCCGCCCAGGCGCTGGTAGGGAGCATGCGTGAGAGCAGAATTCCGGGTGGCAGGTTGCAACCTAGCTGACTAAGTACTCCGCACTTGGTCGGGCGCCTTCCCAGATCAAGGGGCTGTGCCCGTTTTGTGGAGGGTAAGAGAGAGACCTCACCCAAGCTCCATAGACCTTGGAGAAGCGTTTGGGGACTATCTCTTGACCGAGCCCTCCATATCCGGCAGCCAGTACCAAGAAGGGAACAGTAATCAAAGTAATACGGTCGCCCCTCGGTATCCGCGGGGGATTGGTTCCAGGACCCGCCGCGGATACCAAAATCGGCGGATGCTCGAGTCCCAGAGTCGGCCCTCCGCATCTGCTGATGCGAAACCCATGGCTATGGAGGGCCGCCTGTATATTTATTGAAATTTTTTTAAAAAACACCAAAAACCTGTGTTTAAGTGGACTTGCAAGTTCAAAAGCCGTGTATTTGAAGGGTCGACCGTATTATTAGCTAGGAGTTTGCTTGCTCTGAATTTTTGCAATGAGGTTGAAGTCAGAGTCCGCCATACTCCCCGGGTCTCCAGGAGCAGGAGTTCAGGGCTGGGTTTTCTGAGCATGCCTGGTGCTCAGATGCACTATGCAAACAAAACAAAAGAAAGCGAAAGCCAGCGCCCCCCCCCCCCCGATTAGCCTATAGATTTTTAGTAATGAATCAACATCAGATTGCAGGTGTAGAAACCTGCACAGTGTTTCAAGCACTCAAGAATGCTTGCCGGGTACAGATTTCCTGCCTTTTTTCTTTTTCTTTTTTTTGGTCCTTGTTGCAGCTCTGGACTATGCTACATCTTTGTGCACAGCTCCTAAGCTCCTATTGCTTCTGGCTGTAGATCCTCTACAAAAGCATACATGTCCCTTGTGGTGGGCCCCTGTGGACATGGGTAAATTTACCCGCTTTCTTGCCGCTGCCTATCCCCCCATCTCATCTCCTCACGTTTTCTCGAAATATTCTCCTGAGCCCTTGCTGAGGAGTAAATAAATTTTATTTATTGTCAAATAAAAGAGGGCCAGGCCAGATTTACAGCTCTATGGTTTTTCCTTGGAGAAGTGTTTTATAGATGCCCCAAGACTTAATATCCTAAATATTGAAAATAGCTTATAATAATGGGCCCTATACTTGACAATGTACTTGATTTAGCCTGTGTTTCCTTGGACAACCATTTTCATCAACCCCATCGGGGATCAGAAGCCAAATCATTTTTGTGGGCTCCTAAACATATCATGGGACCTAGTCCCCTCACCTACAGTGCCTAAGGGATAAGTGCCCCTGCCTCACGTCTGTGGAGGGTGGTCCAGAAACTAAAAAAGTTTTGTTGACCAATTCTCTTTCAAAAACTGGTAAGACATGGCAATATGAGTACCTCCTCCTGATTTTAACCAAGACATTTCCTCCTCAGGTTGGCCCTTGGTGAGTTCGGCAGGCCTGTCCCTCTCTTGGCTGGATACCCTGTACACAATTTTGGTTCCATATCAGTTATCACATGCGAGACCTATGAGGGTTTTTATCATGATTTGCATTAGACAAGCTAGGAGGTCTGTGACAGCTCAGGAGGTGTGTCCTTCCACATCTCAGATTTCCACAGTGAATTTGTGTTTTCTCAACTTTAGTCACCCATGTGACCCTTGACAAATGTTGCCCTACCTTGGCATCAGTCATGGTCGTATTTATTTAAAAGTTTTACTTGACTTCACACTTTGAAAACCTTAAATACTGAACGGAGCTTCATCCTAAGCAGTAACAGCCATGAATCGTAGTCGATGTAGCGGATTTATGGGAGCAGGGGCCCTGGAGCCAGATTGCTGGCATCTAAATCCTGGCTTCGCTCAACGCTTGCTAGCTGTCTAAACTGTTAGGTTGCTTATTCTCACTTAGTCGTGGTTTCCACATCTGTAAAATGAGGCTAGCAATAGTAACTACCTCACCAGGTTATCGTGAGGATTAACTGAGATGGTGAAAACACAGTGTTACCAACGGCCATACCATGCTGTCTCACATTTCCAATTTTCATCAATTTTGTGGTTTATTTATTCACAAAGGTCCATGAGAGAAGAAAGATGATGGCTATTCTCTGGCAGTTGGCAATGAGGACAGAAAGTTTTCTTGTGAATATGTCGCTGCCATGTTTTTGTGTCCCTATACAGGCTTCAGTCAGGAATCCTCTGTTGGCTGCTCTGTTTACAAGGCCCTGCCTCAGGCAGTGTGAAAATTCTGGAGACAGAGTGCCCAGCCCCACCGCCACTAACTTGCTGTGTGGCCAGAGCTAAATTAGCTGACCTCTCTGTGCCTCAGGTGCCACATCTGTAGGATGGGGATCATGATGGTACCTGCTGTACCGTGTTGTGAAATTTACATGAAGGAATACAAATAAGGCCCATGCTGAGGGCTCAGATAACTTTAGCTGATGCTAGAGTTAAGGGGTCGGGACTGACTGCGGTCATTCTGCACAGGGGCCTGCACTGTGACTGAGGATGCTGGACACGGAGTGTCGCCCCTGCCCCTGAGTGGATATGAGAGTCTGTGGAGTGGCACAGAGCTGTGCTTGCTCAGGCTGGTGACACCATGTGGGTACTCACTGTGCACCAGGGCCTGGCTAACCGATCTTATAGCCGTCCCCTGAGGAGGGGGCCATCACTCTCTTTAGTTCCTAAGGGAAGAAGTGGAGGCTCGGAGAGGTCCAGTGACTTCCCTAAGGTTACATAGGTCAGTGGAAGAGGGCCAGGATTCAAACCGTTGAAGAGACTTTGTTCTTAGCAGCCCGTGGTAGAAGCAGATTTGGCTTTTTTTGCAGGGTGGTGGGGTTTCCCTTACACCTCACAGAGTGAGTCAAATTTTGGTAAATGCTAAGCAGGCTGTGCATGGAACTTCAGTTCAGGGAGGTAGTATGAGCAGCCCCAGGAGTGATCAAGTGTAAAGCTTGGCTTAGGGAACACCAACCCAAACAGGATGGCCAGGAGAATGAATGCATATGAGGTGCTGACCTTGAGAGGGAGCTGGAGGGGGAGCCTGGAGACAACTCTGTACTGGGTGGGAACTGAAGTTTAAAAGTTAGGTTGGGGTCCAATTTATGGAAGGAGTTAGAATGTCTGCATTTGGGATCATGGAAAACTGTAAGAGTTTTGTGCCGGGGGAGTGCCTTAATGAAAGCAGTGTTTTAGGATGTGTTTATAGGAAGGGAATCTCTAGGCTGGCTCTTGGTTCAGTTCATTGCAGTTACTGGGCCTGCGGAACAAGGTACAGATCCGGAGGGCTTACTTGGAGGCCACAGCTGGCTGTCAGCGGGATTGGGAGTCCCCTTGAATTTGAATGTAAAGTTCCGTGTGTATGGTGGCATTAGAATAGTGTGTGCACTTTTCATCAGAAAAAGTGGGACACAATGCCCCTAACCACCCCCTCCCACCCAAAATAATAAGAAGAATAAATAATAACTAATGATAATAATCGGAAAGACCAAGGAATTGAGTAACGGAAGCAGTCTCTGGAGTTGCAGCATATGCATCTGGTTTTAGGGCACTTCTACTTTCCTGCTCATAGCAAGAGCTTTGGCCCTGAATTCTCACTACACGACACTGACAAGCCTTAGTGTCCCTGAGCCTTAGTTTCCCAAACTATAAACAACTATTACTCTTACTACTACTATTTGCTAAAATAAAGATAATCATCTCACGGAATTCTTATGAAGTCAGAATGAAGTATGGAAAGATACTCTATTAACTTTAATTGTGTATAAACATAAGGGGTGATTTATGTAGTGGTTTATTTTTATTGAAGTATAGTTGAATTATAATGCTTTGTTGATTACTGCTGTACAGCAGAGTGACTCAGTTATACATATATATATATATATATATATACATATATACACACATTCTTTTCCATTATGGTTTATCATAGGATATTGAATATAGTTCCCTGTGCTATACAGTAGGACCTTGTTGTTTATCCATTTTATATATACTAGCTTGCATCTGCTAATCCCAAACTCCCAATCCATCCCTGTCCCACCCCACCTTCCCCCTTGGCAGCCACCAGTCTTTTTTTTTTTTTAATGTTTAATTTTATTTATTTTTGGCTGAGTTGGGTTTTCGTTGCTGCACACGGGCTTTCTCCAGTTGCCGCGAGCGGGGGCTACTCTTCGTTGTGGTGCACGGGCTTCTCACTGCGGTGGATTTTCTTGTTGCGGAGCATGGGCTCTAGGCATGCGGGCTTCAGTAGTTGTGGCACGCGGGCTCTAGAGCGCAGGCTCGGTAGTTGTGGTGCACGGGCTTAGTTGCTCCAGGGCATGTGGGATCTTCCTGGACCAGGGGTCACACCCGTGTCCCCTGCATTGGCAGGCAGATTCTCAACCACTGTGCCACCAGGGAAGTCCCACCAGTCTATTGTGTATGTCCCTGATTCTGTTTCTGTTTGATAGATAAGTTCATTTGTGTCATATTTTAGATTCCACATATGAGTGATATCATATGGTATTTGTCTCTCTGACTTACTTCACTTAGGATGATAATCTCTAGTTGCATTGTAATTGTTACTTGTGATAGGGGTTTTACTCATTTCTTTTGAAAAACACGTTTTATCATGAAAACATTCAAATATACACAACAATGGCAAGAGTACTGGAAGGGACTCCCATAAAAAGCATCACCCAGCTTCAGCATTTATCACGATCTTACCAAACTGTTTCATCTATCTTCTTTCCTTGCTCCCTCCCTCCCTGCTTCCCTCCCTCCCTTCTTCCCTCCCTTCCTTCTTTCTGTCCTTCTCTCTTCCTCCCCTCCCCACTCACTCTCCTCTTCTTGCTGTGCTGATTTAAAAGAAACTCAAGGCAACTTGTGTTTTCATCCCTGTATCTTTATGTGTCTCTGCACTTTCTAAAAAATACAGTCTTTTTTCCTACATAACCAGAGTGCCATCCAGGCGCCTGAATGGTAATAATAATCCCTTGGCGCCATCACCCAGTCGCTTGTATTCTGAATTCCCTGATTGCCTCAAAAATGACTTCTTACAGTTGGTTTCTTTAGGATATAAGTTTTTCTGTGTCTACGCTGATAAAATAAAAGGAAAACTTGAGGGGGTGGGCATTTGCATATCTAATCCCAGCCTTAGAAAGCGGAGCAGGAAATTAAAGACAGCCCTGGATATATACTACTGCTGGTGGTTGTATGTGGCAATAAAAGTGATTCAGTGTTTGCATTCACTGCCCTATCTCAGGACAGCATGGACCCTTTGGGTTTGTTCCAAATCATTTGCAGACTAAATCCCAGTCTAGACACTGGGACAGTGCATCCCTTTGCTGTAACCAGGCATTAAGGGTAAAATTGCATGATTTTCCTTTAAATTCTGCCAGAGATATTAGGCCATTATGAGCAGCAAGCTTGTAGAACCACCGCTGTTCGTGGCTCCATGTGGTGAAGCATGAACCAGGCGTCTCGCTAAGGATGTCTTTACCTTAGGCAGCCTGGGCTCAAGCCTCAAGGGCTGCTCCCTGCAGCCACATTCTCTGCGGGCATCCTTCAGAGGGAAACCTTACGTGACATTCTTGAGCCTTGCTAGGACTGGGAAAAGCTATTTGCTTTTTTAGTTATTTCTTTTTATTTTTTTGGCTGCATTGGGTCTTCGTTGCTTCGTGCGGGCTTTGTCTAGTTGTGGCGAGCAGGGGCTACCTTTCGTTGCAGTGCGCGGGCTTCTCATTGCGGTGGCTTCTCTTGTTGCGGAGCATGGGCTGTAGGCGCGCAGGCATCAGTAGTTGTGGCACGCGGGCTCAGTACTTGTGGCTCGCCGGCTCTAGAGCGCAGGCTCAGTCGTTGTGGCGCAGGGGCTTATTTTCTCCGCGGCACGTGGGATCTTCCTGGACCAGGGCTTGAACCCGTGACCCCTGCACTGGCAGGCAGATTCTTAACCACCGTGCCACCAGGGAAGCCCAAGCTATTTCCTTTTAGTCTACTCGATGGTAAAAGAAATGCAATGTGCTAATTCCTGTCAACTTTCAGATTTTTCAAGTTCTAGCTCAATCCCCATCTCTTGGAGGAAGCCACAGTACTGTCATCTTCTGAGCTCTTACTGCTCTTGAAATGGGACCAATTCATTGGATCCCTATCACACATTGCTTGCATTGCGAGTCAGTCTTAAATGTATGGAAGCATGAACGGTGTATGTATGTGTGTGTGTGTGTCCATGGGTGAATGTAATACGTAGGTATACGTATGTGTATTTTGTGACTTCTCAGTTACGGTGTAATCTGGCACTTGACACACTTCTTAGCATTCCCCATGCAGTACCCCAGAGCAGTGCTGTGTACGTAGCAGGCATTCAGTAAGGACTTGTTGATTGCTTGAAAGTGAATATAGAAGAAGGGTGGATGGCCTTGACTAAGGCCACTGAGCCTGGGGACTTTTACTAGCTGAGCTTGTCCAGTGTTGGCTCCATTCTCCTATTTTCCTCCCAGCCCATCTGGCAGTCCTGAGCGACAGACTCTGAGGTAGCAAAGATCTTCCCAGAAAGGCTCTAGCACTTAGCTGGTGGCCTTCCATGGGGGTGGAGAAACAGATCAGCAACGTGCTCTCCTCTGTGTCTGAAGCACTGTGTGTGGAGCTGCCCTGGAAGTCTGAATTGCAAAGGCTCTTCTCTCCTGTTTCTCTCTCCTTCTTCATAGTTATCATCCTTTTCCTCCCTATCATTAGTGTGTGTATGTGTCTGTGTGTGTGTATAATTTTTTAATTCATTGTCCATGTACTATAAATGAGGGCCAAAGAAAGACATAAGCAAGTCATGGAGAGAAAGAAAATACATGAGTTAAAGTCACATATATTCTGGAACAAGACAAATGCCACAGGTGAGTAACAAAGCAATAATATGGGAGTTCAAAGAAGGTAGATGTTACTTTCAATACAAACCTGGAAGCATACTTGAAGAAGTGGACTTAAAGATGACTCAGGTGTGCGTGGGAGTTCTTCTTTGCCTTCCCCAAAGAAACACTCAAGAACAAAAGTAACAGATTATCATTGTAATTTACATGGAGATGATGAAGAAAGCAAAACTAAAACAAATTAAACTGAACTATAACCTTGTCTAACATGCAAGGGTGATAATGAAAACTACCTTTTCAGTTTCTTATCCTATAATTTCTTTTACAAGTACTATATTCCACATACTGTAGATAGTGTGCAGAGTCCTGCTCTTTGTGTAATTTGAATTCATGCTAGATTATCTTGGCACTCAAAGGTTTAATTTCTAGGACACCAAAACTTCACAGACAGTAACTATACCCACCACTTAGCTCAATAGCTGATGGCGTGCAGGGGCAAAGCCTTTGTAGCCTGGTTTCCCAGGCCCTGGGCAGCAATTACATAAATGTTGATGCAAATGAATATGAAGAAGGCATACAGACAATGAACTTAAAATGTTTGTACACCTTTTAAGGACCTATTCTTTTCTCTTTTTTTGCCTTGTACACTTTTTTTAACGTTTTTATTGGAGTATAATTGCTTTACAATGGTGTGTTAGTTTCTGCTTTATGACGAAGCGAATCAGTTATACGTATACATATATCCCCATATCTCCTCCCTCTCGCATCTCCCTCCCTCCCACCCTCCCTACCCCACCCCTCCAGGCGGTCACAAAGCACCCAGCTGATCTCCGTGTGCTATGCGGCTGCTTCGCACTAGCTATCTATTTTACATTTGGTAGTGTGTATATGTCCATGCCACTCTCTCGCTTGGTCCCAGCTTACCCTTCCCCCTCCCCGTATCCTCAAGTCCATTCTCTAGTAGGTCTGCATCTTTAGTCCCGTAAGAACCTATTCTTGAGGAATTGACTTCATATGTGCTTGAGTAGATGGATAGAGATCCATAATCAAATATATGTATATAGGTATAGTTTACACAAAGGTGTATACATATATATACAAACAGATATACATATGTGTGTGTATATATATACATATATGTGTGTGTGTATATATATATACATATATCTATATAGCTCTTTGTTTAGACTCTACCTATATGAACTTATATATTATATGTCTCTGAATTCTACACACACACGTCCAATTCCTTCTAACACTGGCATCCTTTAGGTACCACTTCTGTGTGGAGTCACACTGAGGTTAAGTCTGAAGTGGCAATTATTCAAATTAATGCACCGAGGAGCCCAACTATATTAAATTATTTAAAACCAGGCATAAATGCTTTGCATAAGGAGTGAATATATGAATACTTAGGCATCGGAGTGAGGGGATAATTCACACTCAGCACACAACAGACGAGCAACTGATGTATGTTTCGTTACGCTGGCGCTGATGCGGAGGGGAGAGCGTAGAGTCCAAGTCTGCTCCTCCCGCAGCTGTTCTTTTGTTATCTTTTCCACAGAGAGTGGTTTCTTGCTTTCAGAACAAACTAAGATGCTCTCAGAACTTTGGTTAGCGAAGAAAATACTTTTAGGACTTTAGAATCTTTTAGAACTTTTGTAAAACACCATTTTGTCAGCGGATGAAGGAGGCACTTGGATGTCGAACACTTTCCAGAGGCGAGGGCCCGGGCTGGGTGGCACAGCTCATAGGCTTTGGGTCCCCGAGCTGTCCCACTGGAGGCAGCTCGCTGCCTAGGGCAGGGCTTGAGCTGCTGCCAGTGTGCTGAGGGGCAGGTCTGGCTTCCTTGCCCTGACGCCCGGGGTGCCCTTCTTCTCCAGCACCCACTCAGGGCTCTTCCTCGCCACCCCCGCCTCACAATCCTGCACGGGACCCTGTGCAGGAGACACAGCTGGGGGCTGAGGGCTGGAGCGGCCTGGCTGGCGCCCAGGTCAGTCCAGGCGGGGAAAACGGTGAGCTTCCCCCCAACTGAGGTGGCCTCAGAAGCCCTTGTACAACAGCCTCCGTGCCTGGACCCCGTTCCAGGTGACATCCGCTGGGAACAAGCAGTTGCGTCTAGGAGGGCAGGAGGTGAGAGGCCCCCTCACTGGCGGGTGTCTGTACAGTAGGTGGTCACTTGTTGGGGGTGCATACGTCCTTGCCTGGGGACAGCCTAGGCCAGGATCAGCCCATGAGAGCCTGGCAGTGTCCTGGGGAAGAAAGCCAGAGGCCCCGTGCCCAGTGCTGCCACGTAAGGCCCAGCCTGGTGTAGACCAAGTAGGGGCTCCCAGCAACTACAAACGTCTGAGGTAGGAAAACAAGGGTGCCCAGCTCATGGCAGCCCCGACAGGGATCCCCCAGGGCTGATCTGCGCTTCCAGCCCAAGGGCTGAGGAGAAGAGGTCCCCTCCCCGCGACACACACAGCCCCATGGGAGAGAGGCCCTCTCCTGCTGGAGTTTCTAAGTGTTTGGTAAAGTAGTGGAGAGAGTGGCAGCCCTAAATCCTCATTTTCTGGAATTCTTTGCTATGCCAGCCTGAAAGCGTTGCTAACATAGTAGGTTTTGCATTATAGTGCAGGTGGGAGGGCGAGTTGCAACCTTTGACATATGTCTAAAGAACAAAACAAACTAAAACAACAATTTCAAACAAAGTTCCACCGACCTGAGAAAGGTGGAAGTTAGGCAAGAGTTATACAGAGTGGAACGTACGCCGTGAGGATTCCTCACACGTTCAAAGTTTTGAGACTACCGAATGCATTCGTGAATAGTCTCTTGAGGAATTTCTGACACCTGAGGCTTTTCTTCCTTTTCGTGGTACTGTTACGAAGAGATGGGGTGTGTGGAATTTGTTGGCAGTGGAGGATGACTCTTAGTTCAGGCAGGATTCTTACCTGTGGTAAGGTGAAATACATATGCTCTTCCAGTGATGACTAGTTTGTGAGTCAAAGGATCAGGAGTGATTATTTGAGACTATAGAAAAGCCTAAGTTAAATCCAAGGAGTATTTGTGGGGGGAAAGAAGAAGAAAAGAAAGAAAGAGAGAAACAGAAGAATCAGGACGGGTTCACTAGCTTTGCTGCAGAGAGTGTGTGTGAGGGCAGTGATGGACACGGGCTGCAGAGCTGGTGGTGGGGTCTGGAAAGCAGTGCTGGCGGCCTAAGGCCACGGGCTGGGCTCACAGTCAGGTCTGGCCAGGGCTTGGGAGGCGCAGGCCTCTGCTTTCTCAAACAGGCAAAGCAAGCTCAGAGGAAAAGAGAAACTGAAGTTTTGGTGGCTTGCTTCTCCTGGGTTTACGTAGTGGTCTCTTAATGGAGTTCTGAAGGGAAAAGGAGCAAGAAGAAACAAATGAAGAAGACGGGAGAATGTTTTCATCTATTTCCAAACTCTACAGCATGAGCGTCCCAAAGAAACATTTAATGGACACCCTCCCTTGGTCTGCAAGGACAGTAGGAGCTGTTTTATGAAACCAGTATTGGAAATATGGAAGTAGTGTCAGCCTGAACCTCACATAGCCAGCTTTGCACATTGCCTATATTTATGCAGATTTGACCATTGGTACACTCGAACCCCCCAAAATGAGCTCTATTACACTGGCTTTTCTCGACTACATATTCATGCAGCAGAAGGACCCAAATACTAAGATGGGAGAGGGAAGATGGGGCGACAGAGAGAGGAGGCCCTTGGTCTCATGTAAAATTTGCCGAGTGGAAACATCCAAAAATACTAAATATGGCACAATTCCATTAACTGAGATGCTGAGGGAGCAGTGGAGTCCACAGGACAGGTTTTACTTTCAGTTGTTAATAGTTGGCAGATATTTAGGGGGGAGCCGTTTTGTGACCCCTCACTCACGTGGTTGTCGGCTGTCTTCCTAAAATGCAGGTTGCACCCTCTTGACTTAAGCATGAGGGACAGGATGGGGATCTCCTGGTTGATTAGCAGCTCCTAGAGGGCGCAACCTTGCTGGGCACCAGAGGCTCTGCTCCAAGGCCCTGCAACTGTAGCCAGAGCGGAGTGAGCTGACCTGGTCCTGAGCCCAGGAAGGTTTGGAGGGTGGGGCAGGTTGGAGAGTGCAGAATTGACAGAGGTGACAATGGTATGCCTCTTTTCCCCCAAACTCTTGTCTGGGCAAAGATTTTAAGAGTTTTAGTAAATTTGGGCTGAGTTCGTCTAAGCATTCGTTACCCCTATAGTCTAATATTAAGGCAGTGTCCAGGGCTTCAGTTCCGCCGGTGTCCAGCAAGACAAGCCACAAAGTCCCTGGGCCCCCCATGACCAAACCTCCCTCACAATACCATCTCCTTCTTTATAACCATCCCAAGGCTCCAGAGGATGAATGACCCTTTTTAGTCATCCTTGGGGAAAGCTTTTGTTTAAAAATCCAACCCACTCCTATTGATTATTTACTGTAACCAAAGATGGGTTTTTCAAAATGGGGACCGTTCCCCTCAGTATGATTTTAAAAGGCACCCACTTTTTCCTATGCTCAACTTCCCCCATAACTAAGGTGACACCTGCCCAATGAGTAGGGATTAGTGGCAGCTGGAGCTGACGGTCAGTTGTCAGGACGCAGACCTCCCAGGCACAGTAATAACAGCAGTGACAGAGTGCAGTTGGTCAGCTCCACCTGCGTGTAAGAGTGGGGGAAATAATAGAAAAGGTGGGAGGGGAGAGACAAAGCCATATGCCAATCCAGAGCCTGGCACATAGTCGGTGCTCGCTCTTGCGGGGGAGGGCGGCTGAAGGGAGCGCCTTCAGCTACATATCCTAAGATACTTTAGCAAGAAGGAAATAGCTTCTCCTGATGCACTTTCAAATCTTCAAGGCACCGAGAGCTCCCTGCTGCAATTTTTCATGTCTGACATGAAATGCTCAATATACTAATCAATCCCTTCTTCTCTCTGCTTGAAGGTTTGGTTTAGGAGTAGAAGGGCCAAGTGTCGGAGACATCAGAGGGCAGTAATGCTCAGAAACGTGCCCCACGTGCCCCCGGTCCTCCCTGCTGTCGTCAGCGTGTGTCGACCCTGCAGTGCCATTCTGCTTCAGGAGCTGGATTGGGTCCACGTTTTTCTGGAGCAAGTGCCGCTGGAGCTGCCTCTGCTGCCCATGCCGCCCATGCCACCCAACCTGCCCGTGCCACCCATGCCGCCCATGCCGCCCGTCCCACCCATGCCCCCCATGCCACCCAACCTGCCCGTGCCACCTGAGCCACCCGTGCCACCCATGCCGCCCGTGCCACCTAACCTGCCCGTGCCACCCGTGCCACCTGAGCCACCTGTGCCACCCTTGCCACCCTTTCCTCCTATGCTGTTGCCACCTCCGCCCTGTCATCTTCCACACGTGCTTCACTGTTGGTGCCCTCATGTGGCATCGCGTCGTTCCTTTCCATTGGAGATCCTTCAGCTGCCCCGACTTTCTATTGAATTGTGTCTGTGACGGTTTTTTCCAAAGGGCCTTTGAGCCAGTTTCAAATTCTGCATACCTCACCACCAAGAACAGTTCCCCAAATGCCTGCCAAGTATATTAAATAGAAGTAGAGGCCTTGACCCACTGTTTTAGGGCATGTTTTGTATTTTCAATAAAGTTGTGAGTTCTCTGCATATTTGTTCTCTGTGTCACATGGGGTTAGTAAATTTGATGGAAATGGCTAAGCCAACTCCATTCAGACCGAATGCCCAGGAGGCCTCCTTTCATGCAGTAACAGCCCTGAGTCACCATCATAGGCCATGCACATCTCAGAAGTTTGCCAGGTGCCCGTGAGGGGTTTACACAGACCCACCTGTTCTCTTCCACCCTCTCCCCCAGCACCCATGCTCCCCGCACGCTGCCCCATTGGGACCACCTAGATGTGCAAGACGGGTGGTGTGAGTCTCGAATGGGAGAACAGTGTGTTTCAAAGCAGGCCTGAGGCCCATTCATGGTGACCAGCTCAGGTACAAGGAGGACTCCAAGGGACACTTCTGCAGTGACTACTCATAGGGCTCTATGGAGGAGAGGGAGCGGGGCACCGTCGGCTTCTCTCCCAGTTCTGTTCACCGCCTTCCCTGTTGTGGAGGGCACCTGGGGACAGAAACCACGCTAGCGGAGGGGGAGGGGCCTACCTCTGCGAAGGTAACACAAGAGGAGACTCTCCAGGCCCACATGGGGCTCTTCTCACCCCCTCTCCCCCACCCCCAGATACGGAAAGCATATCATAGCTCCTTCCGCAGCTCAGAGCTGACGGATGATGTGGCCTTCAAGTGTATTTTGTCACCTTCAACATCCTTGGGAGAACCCTGGTTCCAGCTAATTCAACACTGAAAGGGAGCCTCTTGGGTGAGTGTTGCCTGAAGCCAGGAGGTGGTGGTCCCTGAGCACTGATCCAGGATAATCACTTTATTTAAAAGAAGCAGGTAGGGCTTCCCTGGTGACGCAGTGGTTAAGAGTCTGCCTGCGGGAAGATCCCACATGCCGCGGAGCAACTAAGCCCGTGAGCCACAACTACTGAGCCTGTGTGCCACAACTACTGAAGGCCGCACACCTAGAGCCCGTGCTCCACCACAAGAGCAGCCACTGCAATGACAAGTGCCGCAACTACAGAAAGCCTGTGCACAGCCAAAAATAAAATAAATTCATTTTAAAAATAAAAATAAATAAAAGCAGCAGGTATGGGAACATATGTATATGTAAAACGGATTCACTTTGTTATAAAGCAGGAACTAACACACCATTGTAAAGCAATTATACTCCAGTAAAGATGTAAAAAGAATAAAAATGAAAAATAAAATAAAAGCAGCAGGTAGGCCTTACCTTTGTTCATGGGGCTTCTTCCAATGGAACTGCCAGGTAGAAAACACACACGCACACACACACATACTACACAGGTGTGCACCCTATAGCACATGTCTGTGACAGAAGCACAAACATACCCGGAAAATACCCAGAACACAAGCCCAACTGGCTTGTGTTGTTAAAATAACCCTTCTGAAACGTATCTAGTGGCCTGTTGTCCTTGCCTTCGGTTTTTTCAGGTTCGATGCTGGGAAAGAACGTGTGTCCTTGTCCACCCTGGTCTTGGGGACGGGGAGGGGCTCATGCGGAACTGAAGCCGTGTCCATGCTGCATTGCCACTTTATTTACACAGGCACACACAACCCTTCTTGTTGGTAGGATGACTCCAGCCTGAGGAAGAGTTTTGTTGACGGACCAAAAACCGTTTCCACGGCTAGTCAGGTTTGGGTGGTAGCACTGCAGAGGGTTCTTGGAACCTGGACACCTGAGATCTTCTCTGCGATCGGAATCGCCTCCTTCTTACGCAGTAGCGATGGTTTCAGCATCCTGCCTCCGGATGAAGAAAAACACAGCCTTTCTTTGCGGTTCCCCAAGCCCAGCAAAGCCGCAGGCTCCACGCTTAGCCACCACTCTCGCTCCCATTCTAACCTCAGTCCCGAGACCTGAATGGCCTCAGCCATCAGCTGTCGAGGCTTCAGCCCAGGCTTCCGAAACCAATCCTACAGCTCCTGCTCAAGGTGTCACTTTCAAGAGCTGTCCTGGGCACCATCTTCCCTCGTGACTCCAGGACACTTCTGTGCAAATGGCAAGTTTTGAAACTGCCTCTTGGTACGTTCCTTGATGGAGGTCTTGCTATTCTTTTCCTTTGTGCATTTTAATAGTCAGATGCTAGAGGGAAACGGGCTATTTTCATTTATTTATTTTATTTGGGTGGGATAATGACACCTTTATTTTGGACTACCTCGTAAAGAAATGTAGCATTTCCTTCCTCCCCCCAGTTTTATTGAGATAGAATTGACATACAACACTAAAAGTTTAAGGTGTACAGTATAATGTTTTGACTTACATACATCACGAGATTATTAGCACAAGTTTAGTGAACATCCATCATCTCATATAGATACATAAATAAATAGAAAAAAACTTTTGTGTGTGATGAGAACTCTCAGGATTTACTCTCTTAACTTTCATGTGTAACATACAGTTGTGTTAATTATATTTATCGTGTTGTGCATTACATCCGTACTTATTTGGCTTATAACTGGAAGTTTGTGTCATTTGACTGCCTTCATCCGTTCCCCACCCCACCACAAATCAGATCTCTTTTTCTATGAGTTTGTGTGTTTCTTTTTGAAGTATAATTGACCTACAACACTCAGTTAGTTCCTATTACATAGTGAGTGGGTATTTCTATCTATTTCAAAATGATTTCCACGATAAGTCTAGTTATGATATGTCACCAGAGATATCACATAGGTATTGATTATATTCCCCACACTGTACATTTCATACCTGTGACTCATTTATTTTGCAAGTGGAAATTTGTACCTCTTAATTTCCC
>NC_047055.1:26870323-26978368 GCF_011762595.2 Tursiops truncatus | reverse complement strand
CTTTCAGTGAGTGTTCTGTAGGAGTTGTTCCACGTGTAGATGTAGATGTATTTCTGATGTATCTGTGGGGAGGAAGTGATCTCCGCATCTTTCCGCCATCTTGAGAGCCCCCCCTCCGAGTTATTTATTTTTAACCATGTATGTAACCACCTGGTAAAACATTTATAAATGATTCTCTTCTCCATTTCTGTATTACTTATATTGTTTACAATATTTTTAGTTATTATAATAATTATTTGAGTTTCTGCACATTCTATACCACTGATTAGTCTCCCTCATTTAGTTAAAATATCACATAATTCTGACAACTGTTGTAGTATGTATTTGTGAGTTTGAGTACTCTCATTTTTAATCTTTCTAACAATGAGGAAGGTACATTTCTTCATTTATTTAAATCTTCCACTTTTCACTCATTAGGGTCTCAATTTTCTTTGTGTCACAAACTTAATGCACTGGCATTAATGTTTCTAGTAACTACTGTGAATGTAATCTCATTTCTTTTTTGAATTATTCATTGTATTTTCTGTATTATTAGTATATAGGGATGCATTTAATTTATTTTTGTGGACTTACTTCACTCCACAATTCTGATGGACTCATTTTATTACCTCAGGTAATTTTCTGGTTAACTTCTTTGGATTTTCTGAGTACTGTATATTCATGTCATAAGCAAGAAATGATTTTTAGTATCTTCCTTTCCTAAATGTACCTTCAGTTCCTTTTTCTTCTCTCTGATAATCTTAGTCAATATTCCATTAAAAGAGAGTGGCAACCAGGAAAAAAAACCCAGCATTTGTGGGGTTCTCTTTTTGCCTGTTCTTGATTTTAGAGAAAGTAATTCCGATCATACTTCTCTGTTAAAATATATTATTGATTCTGTTTTTTAAATGTGTCCTTTTCATGTTAGGAATGAAAACGTGTAGTTTTGTTAATCAAGAAAATATGTTGAATGTTACCAGTGTTTCTTGGCAGCTATTGAAAAAATAATTTAATATATTTTCCCATTAACGCATTATATTAGCTTGTATTCATAAAATAAATAGTTATAGTTGATAGTTTAAAAAATTATGTCCTAGTGTTCTGTTTCTTAAGACTCTAGGATTTTAGTCAGGTTATACACACATACATAGCTTAAATAATATATAATAATATATATGATATATGTATATACAAACACACACATTGTTTGAGCAAAAGTAAGATCAGCCTAGAATGCCCTCATTTGGTACTTTTCTTCTCAATTTTAGAATAAAATCATATCTGCCTTATACAATGACATGGGTAGCATACCTCCTTTATCTGTATTTAAAAATAATTTGAAGCAAAAGAATGTGTAGTGTAAGAAAGTTTGAAAGAAGTTCTACTGAATCCATCAGTTCCAGTTGACTTAAGCATTTGTCTTAAAAAAATGTATTTTTCTATTGTTGGAGTATATGCATCTCTATTTCTTATGGTGCTGATTTTAATTTTTTTATTTTAGTAGAAATTTATTCTTTTTTAATGAATGATTACCAAATTTATTTGAAAATACCCAAGAGGATTTAAGTTTTCCTCTTATTCTGATTAAAACATGTGGTTGAATATATTTTTTGAGCACTTACTGTGTGCCAAGCGTGCATTCAGGCACTAAGGGTGAAGCAGTTAAAAAAAATAGATAAAAGGCTCTGTCCTCATTTATAGAGCTTGTAGTCTAGTAGACAGACCTGGTCATGTGGGTAGGGTGGTCTACTTCAGATTGCATTATCAGGGAAGGCCTCTCTGAGGAGGTGATTTTTAAGCTAAGTCAGTCAAGGAAAGGGCTGGGGGAGGAGTATTCTAAACAGGGGGAACAATAAGAGCAAAGACCCTGAGAATGGGAGAGATGGTATGTCTGTGGTTTGCATTTTTTCCTCTTTTTAATTAATTGGTGTAATCTTTTATTTGCCAGTTGTACTATTTTTCCCTTATACCCAATCATTGGCTTTATTTATTATCCTGCCATTTTTTCTTTCTATATTTTGCTTCTATCTCAGTGTTCTTGTTTTCCATTTCCTTTTTTTTTAATTTTTGGCTTATAATACGTGTTTCTCTTTCTGTTCCTAAGAAATTGGATTGTTTTTTTCTTTACTGAACAGCAACAGGACTCATGTAACCCATTGGACCTCCCTGTTTGTATCAGTTGCTGGGATGCCCTAAACTAAATTTGTGACCATTCTCTAGGAAGTGGAAAGACATTATAGTGTGCATTTTTGTACTAACCTCACTGCTAGTTTAATCTGAATTGTACTGCCCGTGTGTTTTCTCTGCTATGATTTCCTTACTCACTTTTTGGGGGAAGGAACTTCGATCATCACAATTTATTACATTGTTATTTCAAATGATAGCACTTATTTTTAAAATGATTATAAAATTTGTTACCTTTTTGCATTAGATCTATTTGTAGCCATATCCCCTCCTTTTTTGAAACAAGATAGGACTAAAAAATGCGAATAGTTTCATTATAAGTGAGGCTTTTTTTTAATTAAAAAAATTGAGGTATAATTGACATACAGTAAAATTTGCCCTATTTAGCATACAGTTCTGTAAGTTTTGACAAGTGCAAAACAACAAAATTAAGATACGAAACATTTCCAGTAGCCCCCTCATCTCTTTTCCATCCCTATTGTTTTCCCTTTTCCAGAATGTCATATCAATGGAATCATACAGCGTGTAGCCTTTTGTGATGGCTATTCAGTTATCGTAATGAATTTGGACATTCATCCATGTTGTTACATATCTGTGGTTCATTCCTTTTAATTGCTAAATAAGCTTTGAGATTCCATTATTTGATGTGATGCACTACAATTTATTTATGCACTAGTTGATAGGAGTTTTTCCCCAGATTTTGATGATTAAGAATAAATCCTGCATAAATACATGCATGTTTTTGTGTGAGCATAAGTTTCATTTCATTTAGTTAAACACCTAGGAACATAATCAGTGTGTCATATGGTAAATGTATGTTTTTTATAAGAAACTGACAAACTATTTTCCAAAGTGGCTGAACCATTTTACCTTCCCACCTAGGTAGAGATTTAATTCATTACATTTCTGTTTTTCAGGTGCTACTCATATTTTTATTGCTTTTGGCCAATGGTAGTTGTAAGGTTTTCAAAGCAAAGAGAAGATATGGTGTGTAATATTTAAAATTAGCTATAATTTTCAAAACAAGAACTAAAAGCATGTCACAGGTAGTATGTTCATTTTGATTTCATAAAATGTCAAATCCATTCATTGATTTTGTTTTAATCTTGCAATTTTCTTTTGGGCTTATGCTGCTTCAAATAAGTGATGACAAGTCTAAGATAGCTCTATTTTGTATGGAGTGTTGTCCTTTAGCAAGTAATGTATTGAGAATGAATTAAAAATGGGATATTTATTTAAGAGTGGAATAGCATATTGAAAGCCTTCTATTTTATTTTTCTGTAACTTTACATTTATTTACTTATTGAACAAATATTTGTTTAGTATTATGTGCAAGTAACTGGGCTATGTGTTGTGGGCAATACAAAGATGTGTGAGATAGAGTCCCTGCTACCAAGCAAACTCCCATGGGGTCATTTTCTCAATCTCTTTCCCAGATTCAGCTTCTCCATTTGATATATAAAAGGTTGTATTATGTGTGCAGTTGTTGCTGTCTTTGTAATATAACAAAACCAGACTCAAACCCTGACTCTGTTACTTACCAGATGTGTGACCTTGAGAGCAAGTTGCTTAATGTTTCTAAGCATCACTTTCTTCATCTAATAAATGGGCTGATAATGCTTTCTTTACATTTTGCTATAGGATTAAAATTTAAATTCAATAATATATTTAAAGTGGTCATAGAGTAACTGATACATAGTAAGTGTTCAAAATTGGTACCTTTAAAATTATTTCTATGACATTTACAATTTATAATCTAGTAGTCAAGATAAGATGTATATACCACTATTGTAGTTTAATTGCCTTGTATAACCATGAAATGGTTCTTTTGTTGCAAAACACAGTCTGCATCAAAGGTAATTGTTTGTGATTAAACAAGCCCTGGTCATTTTACCATTGTTAGAATATTCTTATTTTAGATGTATGGGATATATACTAGTGCCAAATGAGGAGCAAAACTCCAGAGACCGTTCATTTTCTTAAAAAAAAAAGTTACATATAGTTGGTGCTTTGGCAACTGAGAGGCAAATTGTAGTTAACTTACTGATAAAGAGGCAGCTTACAAGTTTGCAAGTTTTAAAAATGGGAAAATCTCTATTGAAATAGTTGAATCAAGGGCCAAATATGCAGAGTGTGACAAGCAGAGAGGTGTGAGCTCTCAAAATATGCATGTTTTGACCTTTTTTCCTTTGTTTTGGCTTTCAGCCCTGCAAACTATTAGAAAATGGAGGACCTTGGACATTTTGGTAAGTTGAGATGGACTTTCATTTCAAATCGCTTTGATCCAATACCAGTTTCCTTTTTGGATATGGTTTCGTGCCTGTGAGTCCAGGGAAGCAGTCGTTGGCTTGGACAGATTTGTGGCCTGGTGCTGAGGAAATGTAGAGCTGTAGAGCCATGCCCAAAAGAGATGTGCAGGGCCAAGTAGTTGGTAGCTGTGAACAAGGAGAATTATTTCATGCCAGGGAGAATTCTTCAGCATTTTATGTCTTCTCATTCCAGGGTCAGAGTTTCTTTTCTTTCTAACTTTAATTAATGTCTTAATTACATTGTTCTTTTTAAAAAAATGAAACATTATATATGAGACGGTAGACCCAACTCCAGTCTACTCTTTCTTCTCAGAATTGACTATTTCCATGAGTTTGATTTTATCCTTCCAAATTTTGCCAGGCTTTTTCATACTTCCATATGTATGCTCCTATTGGGGTGTGTCTGTGTGTGTAGGTGCCTGTGTATTCCTGTGTGCATGATCACATAATTGGTATTTTTCTGTACAAAGTGTCTTGCAACTTGTGTTTTCTTCACTCAACAAAGTGTCTTGGGAGAGTATTTGTTGCTGCATGTGTAGCTAGCTCAATCCATTTTACTAGCTTTGTATTGTCCTATAATATGAACACTCCATAGTTAATTTAGCTATTCTCCTTTTCATGGGTTTTTAGGTTGTTTCCAAATTGTCAGTAGTAGAAACAGGGCTACAATCAACAATTTTGTATATGGCTTTGTGTGTACAGGTGCAAGTATTTTCTGTAGCGGTAATGGAGATGATTGAATTTATTTTATCTTTGGGTACAAGCAATCTTAATAACTATGTGTTATCAAATTGCCCTCCAAAGCTCTTTGTGGCATTTTCTTCACATCTTATGCAAATATTATTAACAAAATAAGACTTTTAAAAATTGAAGTGTAGTTGATTTACAATATTGTGTTAGTTTTAGGTATACAGCATATTGATTCAGTATTTTTGCAGGTTATAATCCATTATGGGTTATTACAATATAATGGCTATAATTCCCTGGGCTATACAGTAAATTCTGCTTGCTTATCTATTTTATTTATAGTAGTTTGTATCTGTTAATCCCATATCCCTAATTTGTCCCTTCTCCCACCCTCTCCCCTTTGGTAACTACAAGTTTATTTTCAGTGTTTGTGAGTCTAGTTGTTTTGCATATACATTCATTTGTATTATTATTCAGATCCCACATATAAGTGATATCATATAGCATTTGTATTCCTCTGTCTGACTTATTTCACTAAGCATAATATTCTCTGGGTCCATCCATGTTGCTGCAAATGGAGTATTTCATTTTTTTATTGCTGAGTGATATTCCATTGTATATATATTCCACATCTTCTTAATCCAGTTGTCTGTTTATGGGCACTTGGGTTGCTTCCATGTCTTTGCTATTGTAAATAATGCTGCTGTGAACATTGCGGTGCGTGTATCTTTTTTTTTAACATCTTTATTGGAGTATAATTGCTTTACAATGGTGTGTTAGTTTCTGCTTTATAACAAAGTGAATCAGTTATACATATACATATGTCCCCATATCTCTTCCCTCTTGCGTCTCCCTCCCTCCCAGGTATGCTTCTGGAAAAAATGAAAACACTAATTTGAAAAGATACATGCATGGGGTGCATGTATCTTTTCAAATTAGTGTTTTCATTTTTTCCAGAAGCATACCTGGGAGTGGAATTGCTGGATCATATGGTAGTTCTATTTTTGTTTTTTTGAGGAATCTCCATATTGTTTCTCATAGTGGCTGAACCAATTTACATTCCCACCAACAGTGTACAAGGGTTCCCTTTTCTCCTTATCCTCGCCAACATTTGTTATTTGTAGACTTTTTGATGATAACCATTCTGATAGGTGTGAGGTGATATCTCATTTTGGTTTTGATTTGCATTTCTCTAATAATTGGCAATGTTGAGCATCTTTTCATGTGCCTGTTAGCTATCTGTATGTCTTCTTTGTTCCAAAGTCTATTGAGGTTTTCTGTCACAAGTAACACCTAGATTAGCAAAGTAGGTGAGTACTATAGTCTAAGCAGGTTGCCACAAATTAACCATTACAAGTAGTTAAGTGGAAGAAATGGAATTGTGAACCCTTTCATGATTGGCTATAAAGCCTCCACATATAGCCACTGGGATCCTGTCTTATTTTCCTGTATCTGAGTTTTTAGAATAAATAAATAAAATTAATTAATTAATTAATTTTACTGGATGAATCAGTAAAATCAGCTACCTCAATAACTGAATTTCTTGACTTTATGAACCCCAGTCTTTCTGGGACTCAGCATATTTGCTTTAGGCTGTACGCTGTTCCAACTGACTGCCTGTTTGGCCTAACGATTAACTGAATATCCAGAATTGTGGGATTACTTTCCACTGCCCTACCTATCCTTTCTCATACCTGGTTTTGGATCTCCCCATGCCTGTCTATCAAAAGTAATATAACTGACAGTGTTTCCTGGATCAGATGCCTGGCTTTTTTGGCCCTAAATTCCAGGACCCAGGCTTTCTCAGAATCTCCTGTCCTCTTCTAACCTAAACCACAGTTCAGGACGTTAAGGGTATCGTGGTATAAATCAGTGATCATGGTCCAGGATTAGTATTAACAAGCAAGAGACTGGGCTGAATCTGTACCGACCTCAGGGCTTTTCCTAGAATTTGGCTTGTTACTACTGATGTTTTTAATAAACCTCTGACACAAGTTTATCCTGTGATAATAATCTTTCTACTAAAATGTGAACACAGTGGGGAAAAACAGTTTAATTGAAAGGACTGTTAGTTGGATTCCAATTAATTGAGATTTTATGGTATTTGTTTTTGATAATGTAACAGTTATCCTGGCACTATCTTATTTAATATCTGCTAAAAACTTCATTGAGAAGTGAATTAAAATAAATGACAAGGAAGTCCATTGCCAGTCATTGACTCTTATGAAAGAGTGAGAATGTAAACAAGCATGGTGGCAAATCACAGCTCCTACTTACCCGAATAGAGTGTAATTTATTTCAAGTAGTGTCACTTTCTCTACAGTATTTGGACATCAGAAAGTATCCTGTGCTGAGTTGTAAGAAATCAGTGCTTGCTTTAGCTCTCTAAACTGATTGTTTCCTGTGAAGTGAGGTGAAACCACTAGATTTGTATATACTCATATTTAACAGTTGTAAAGAAATTTATTCTTAAAAGGGACAGAGGAAAATAAATCCTTTCCACAGGGCCAGTTTGGAGTACTTATTTGTGAAAAGGGCTGGTTTGTGATAACCTCATGTAAGTTGTTCCTAGCATTCTCATTACTGTTCTCAAGGGAGGATTTCCTAGATGCATTCCTGGAATAAGCCTGGCCCACAGGATCATTCCCTAGCTCTGAATTATTTCAGCACTTACATTGCTTTGAAATATTCACGAGTTGTAAGAACTTGATTATAATTCAGTCATTTAACAAGTATGCCTACTGTGTGCCTATGGAGCACCTACTATGTGCCATACACTGTTCTAGGCAATTGAGGATAAACGTATGAATGCAATCGTAGAGTCTTTAATACCTGCTCCAGCTGGCCCCACACAGGGTCAAACCTACCTTGGTCTTCTTAACTAATGTTGTTGCTTCAGCTTCAGTATCCCTGACTTACTGAGCTCTGGATTTCTTTCTCCTTGGTTCCTGAAGACCAGCCTGATCCTGGGGTATAGTGGAGTCAGAGTGGATTCCAGACCTGATTCTGTCAGTTTTCCTAAAGAGTATGCATTATTTCCTTTCATCTCCTTCCCTGCAGTTCACACAGACCTTCACAGAATCCTATATGTAAGAGATTGGAGGATGGTAAAATCCTGGGCCTTGTAAGCAGCAAAATGTTGGCTGTGTCACTTTACTGGGTGTATGACCTTGGCCAAGTTAATCTTTCTGAACATTAATTTCCTCAACAGTAAAATGAGAATAACATCAGTCACATAGAAGGGAGCTGGGAGGAAGTTTAATAATATTATTTTGCAAGTAAGATGCCTAACATATAGTGCTAAAGAAATGGTATCTTGTTGTTATTATGTTATTGCACGTACCCCAGAAGACAATAATGATTTTAAGGCTTGATGTATTCAAACAGCACAGGGTACTAAACAAGCTAATCAGTACAGCCAGACTCTCCTCTGCTTCTTTCTCCTCTTTATCCCGAATTTCTGGATTTTCTAGGCCTTACATCTCTTTATCTTAGTGACGAGGCATCTGGGCTTAGCTTTGGTTTCTTTATCCTGCTGTGGCCTATATTAATGCAAAATGCTGAAAGTGCTGAATTATTCAAATAAGTTAAATAGCATCCTAACAGAAGCTTAGTGGCCAGGAACTCTTTGGGGATATGTGGTCCTTGGAATATGAGGGATTTTAGTGAGATGTAGGAGAGAGACGTGGGGATAAACGTAGCTTGTCAGATTCAAGTTTTTTAGAGGCCTTTAGGTAGTCCCTGTTTAGGTAAAAAATTAGTTTGCTTAATTAGGTAATTCTAGTTGAGCCCACATTTCTATCAGTCATGTTTTACAGTCATGGGATAGAGGGAAAAGAGAACAGTAAAAGAAATTAAGAGGATTGAAGTCTCATTCTTTTTTTAAAAAATATTTATTTATTTAATTTATTTGGTTGCGCCGGGTCTTAGTTGCGGCTTGCGAGCCCCTTAGTTGCAGCTCGCCTGGCTCCTTAGTTGCATCATGCATGTGGGATCTAGTTCCCTGACCAGGGATCAAACCCAGGCCCCCTGCATTGGGAGCACGGAGTCTTAACCACTGCGCCACCAGGGAAGTCCCGAAGTCTCATTCTTTATTTGTCACTGAGTATGGTATATGATCTTAGGTTGGACATTGAGGAATAATCGAGGAATATTTGGGTTAAAGAAGAAGATTTAGTTCAGACACAATCGCTGTCCTCCAACATGTAACTTCTACTAAGTGGCCTCAAGATGTAAGAGCTAAGACCAATGGATAGAAGCTATAGTAAATATAGACTTTGACTTAATATGAGAAAGAAGTATTGAAAAAGGAAATAAATGTCCTTAATGAGCTTCCCATAACTGGGAGTTTTCAAGTACTTGGAGTTGCAACATCTAATGGAGAGTTAGGTAACAAGACCCTTGAGGATCTTTTCAATCCCGAGATTACATTTTTTGAGTCACTTTATTTCTGTGGACCTTAGTTATTCCATCTAAAATGAGAAGCATGAATTATATGATTGTGTGGTTGCTTTCCACCTTTAACAGTCTACAGTTTGTCTAATGAGCAACATGTGGAGGAAGTTCGAACTAGATTTCTTTTTTATTGCTCTTACCTGAGGTTTGCTTTTGTGGGTCATGAGACAAGTCAGTAGACAAATACGGTAGAAGAGGCCCAGTAGTCTCAGTCTGGCGGCTTCGTGTGTCTAACCAATGCTTTAGCACTGTAAGTCTCTTATAAAAATTATTTTAGTTTCTCTTTTTTCTGTGGTAATTCATGAATTTTGCCAATTATGGGGGGAAACTGTTTTATTTCTACTCTGGCGATTTGTACATACCAGCACTATAAAGAAATTCAAAGCAATGTATTACTTCAATTTCCTGTATTTTCCCTTGGAGGAAGTTATTATTAGTCAGGTCTGCTCATTATAGCAAAGTATTTAGCTGTATGGGAATTTTATCAAAGGGGAGAATAAGCTGTGACATTCACAATCTATAAGACTTGCACATGAACAACGGCCTCTTTGTAGTGACCAGGCATGTAGAAGGAAATGTTTCAGATAAAGAAAGGAGGGAGTTTTCTGATAACTAGCACTAGTTCTATTGTTCGTCTTCAGGGATTGCATTACAGATGAAGACAGGCTGCTAAATTTGAGGGGTCCAGTACAAAATGAAAATGTGAGGCCTCTTGTTCAAAATGCAAGGACTACGTACCATTAAAAAGTACTAAAATATAGTTTTTCCCTTGCATTCTTCCTTGATGTCTGTCTCTCTCCATCTTTCTCTTTATATCTCTCTCTCTTCCGTTATGGTATTTTTATTTATTATATAAATATAATATATTTTATTATATAAATCTTATTCAAGCAGTGTTTCCAACTTCACAGAAGTTTCGGGGATAAGGTTGGCATTATGATTTTAAGCTGGAACTGGTAGTTCAGAGGAAAGCTCACAGTATGTTGTGCACACATTGTAGAACATCAACTACACCTAACAGAGCTAACAAGTACACGTGTTCTCTGACCCCTCCATTTTAGCAGGGTAGGTATGGGCGGATAAACAGAAGAGGGGGATGAGGTATTTTTGTTTACTCAGCAGTGTAACCAGGGGCCATTAGAGAACATAGAGAAATTCAACAGTGTTCAGCTCTTGATACTTAGAATATGATTCTTTTCTTAAATTCCGTTGTACTTTCCAGAAGCACCTTTCTTCCCTAGAATTTTTACTACTAATTCTAGATATTCTGGCAATGATGGCAAAACATTGTAGCTAGAACTAGGAAATTTTCCACCTTGACTAATTAATAGCACTTTACTTTTTAGATTTCTTTTTCTTGGTATTGTACAGTGCTAGAGCCTGGCTTCCTTCTGCCATCACAGATTGACCCAGGAGATAGACCAGTTGGCAGGAGAAAGCATACATTTGGTTATCTCATCTGCCATTTGATCGTTAGGCAGGTCAAGAGAAGATGAGTCTTTTCCACTGACTAATGCACACTAGTTGCACCCTCCCCTTTGTCTATAATGCCTTCTCTCGCTGTGTACTTGGTGAACCAACACTCAAGGTCATCTCATGTGTAAAGCTTTCTCTGACCCTTTCAGCCAAATAAATCACTCTCTTTTATTCCTTAGTATTTTTTTAAAACCTAAATCTCTTATAGAATTCATCATGTTGTATTAGGGTTATGCAAGTCAGATCTCAGCCTTGAGTTGTGTTTACCAAAGCATTCAGAAAAGTTTTGGCCCACCAGAGATCTATTTGTGTGTAGGATTAAGAACTTCTGGGGAACAGCTTATCATAGGGGTAAAAACAATGAAGTTAATAAAGTGACTTCCTCGACCCTAGGAACTTAAGGGCTGTTTTCTGGGGATAGTAGGTTATTACTCAGACCTTCTTTTTATTGCATGCCTGGAATAAGTGTGACTAGAATTTTGAAGAGCTGTTTCTTTTCTTTTTTTCAGTAAACACGTGAGCTCCTGAGAGTTTAAAATATCAACAGTATTGGTGGCAATAGTGTCTTTAATGTATCTTTGCCATGGAACTTAGGTGTTCATGGTACAGACATTGGTGCCATATCCTTTGCACAGAGTTGAGTGCAGCTGACTGTGGTATCTTTGGTGGGCATCAATCACGTGACTGCCACTTTTGTCTTTGGCAGCAATCAGGCATTGCCTTTGCTAGCTGAGCAGGACAGGAGAAAAATGTCAGATGCCACATGGTGGTTGAGAAAAGCAGATCTCAGAGGCATTTGAGATACCCGCTAAGGCTTCAGAACTCTTTGAGGGGAATTTTGGGGAAAGGAGGGGTCAGTCTGGAGTTCTACAAAGTAAATGAGATAGAGTCAAAGAAATGTGTAAGGTGGTAAAGGTGAGTTTTGGCTGTTTTTTCCTCCCATATATCTCCCTTACTGGGCTGGGAGTTGTTTATGATAGGGACCATGTGGATAGATTGTATTATTTGCTTACAGTGCTTCCTTTCATCTTTACCCTCATTGTGGCTTACTGTGGGCACAATATATTTTCCTATCCCATTGATTTTGTACTTGGTCATATGATTTTGACCAATGGAATATGAGTGTATATAACAGCCTGCCAACCCACCCCTCTTGAGCTTCTGACTTATGCCATGAGAAGAACATGACCCAAGTATCCATTCTTCCTTCAGCCTAGGTCCAGGGATGAAGACTGGAGCAGACCTGGACCTAACCTGAAGTCTAGAGTCCAGTCTACCTTAGATGAGCCCAGCTGAGATCAGTCAAACCCCAGCTATCCCACAGACCCATGAATGTGCAAAATAAATGTGATAGTCCACTGAGATTTTGAGATTATTTGTGATACAACATTATTGCATCAGAAACCTGACTAATACAGATCATATCTTGGAGTTTGTATATCCGTAATACCTAGGGCAGTGCCTAGTAGATAGTTGCTGAATGAGTGAAGGAAAGACTTTATGAAGTTTGGACTGATTATATTGCCTCACTTATTACCTCAATGGTATTTCAGTTGTTAGAGCAGGGTACTTGGGGGAGTCAAATCCTGCATTTATGGACTAGTTTTCTTCACTTCAAAATCTAAGGCAGATGTCTCAATAATACATAAGCCTTTCAACGGATATCAGTCTAGCTGGAGGGGGGAAAAATGAGATAATACACAGCCACATTACTACCAGAAAAGCACTACACACGTCTTGCTGCTGGTGGATCAAAAGGACTATCTCTACATATGAAGGTCAGCTCTGAATGAAACAAATAATCCTTGCTAGTTTATCCTTTTTAGTGTGTGGTTTTAGATTAGCTCTTAGGAACACCAAGGGTTTGGAATTTGGATATCTGAAGGGTTCCAAAGGAAATGGAAGTGGTATGGTTTGGGGTTAGTAACAAGCAAAGAGAGGTAGCAGAAGTGAAGAGGAGCCTTAAAAGGAGTGGAAACCTTGAAGAAAGAATTGTCAGGATGGAGGGAGAAGGAATTACACATGAGAATATGGGTGCCCTTTGGGGATGCTGTAAGCAGGGTGGTCTGGGGGTGGAAAGAGAGATGGGGTTTTGCAATAAGAGAGAGTGATACAGGCAAGCAGATGGACTTGTTGCTGAGACAAGGGAGGTCCTGGATAAAGATGGGGGATCAAACTAGCATGGGTATCTTGGGTTAGCTGCCAATAATTAATTTGGGGCATTTTTTGAGATTCTGTAACCCAAAGAACTATTTATTTTTAGTGAAAAATACTGCATATTCTGATTTTCAAAAAATTGAGTAATAGTCCTTGAAAACAAACAAACAAAAAAAACACTTTTAGAATCTGTTTTTCATTGCTGTTCTCATCCTAGTGGAAGAAGCGCTGCTTTCCACAGTTTAAGGAGGATTTGGAACTCAGACAACTATTGATTGATTTTCTCTGGGATAGAGGTTGGAATTAGGTCTGATTAGCCTTTTGATCACTCTAAAAATATGTACAGCATTTTATTTTCTTTTTGTGTCTTTGAGACTAAGGAACAAGGAAAGAAAAATTATGCCCTGAGTAATGGAAGCTATTACCAATCAGATTGCTTGGTGGTGGGGAGGAGGAGGGGCTCAAAAGCAGGTTCTTTCAAAACTATTTTTTTCCTTTTTTCTTACAGGGTTTGGAAAATGGTTATTTTTGTAAGAAAAATAATTTTATTGGACTTAGTGATTGATCACAAGCAAAGTGCTTATTAATGAGATTTTGATTCTTTGGCATTTCTAGTCAATAATACTTGAAACATAAGAAAGGAGTCAGATTTTAGTTATCTTGGGCTTAGTTATTTCTTGAAAAGGCAATTAGTGACGCTTTGTTGTGAATGCATTTTGATCAAAGGGTATGACGTCTTATGGCTCAGTGGTAAATGCCTTCAAGTTGATAGCTACAGTTTGAGTATCCTGGCACAGTAAGTGTTCCAGGATTTTTTGAACATTGTTTAAGAGGTAGGCAAATACCCAAGACTTTTTCCCAGTCAGTTCTGTTGTTTCAGTTTGAAAGGGACATCAGGTGGCTTTGGTGAACAATTTCATGGGTACTCTTATTTAACAACTTTGTATAGGTGTCACAAACCAGGGTTGGTTGATTTCTTTCGTTTTCTTTCCTCCTTTCTTTTCCCCCTCCTTCTTCCCTTCCTTTTCTGTCTTTCTTTTTAATTCTGGAGGTTGTGTATACATACATTTGAATCTTCACTTTAGTTGTTCCCAAACTTCTTACCAGCTAGTTCTCTAAACCTTACCCTTCACCTGCTTTCTGATTATTTTAATCTCAATTTTGATTCTGAAGAGAATTCATTTTTAAAGATAAGCCTGTTTTTAATGAAATGTATATGTTCATATCTATCTTACGAAAGAGAATAAAGACATCGGATACAATTGTAGGTGTTCGCCATCTTTAAATAGACCCAACATGTGAAGAGGCAGGTTTATAAAATTAATAAGTATTTGCTATGCAAAAAATGATCACTTTAGAAAATAATTCATAGCAGCATTCACAGAGTCAAAGAGTCAAAAGAATCACTAAGTTTGAAAAGACCTTAAAAGTTACTACTGAAGCCGAATCCAGCCTCGGTACCCCGACACCGAATTAAATCTTGGAAACAGAGTCTTGTGTGAAGTAGAAAAGGATAGCTTTATTGCTTTGCCAGGCAAAGGGGGTCACTGCAGGCTAATGCCCTCAAAACTGTGTGTCCCCCTTGGAGAGAGGGTAGTGAGAAGTTTTATAATAATGGTTCAAAGAAGGTGTGATCAGTTTTTGGACATTCTTCTGATTGGTTGGTGGTGAGGTAAGTGGGAGTCAGCATCATCAACCTTCTGATTCCAGCCCGTCTGGGGTCTACCGCTTAACTTCTCCCACCTGGTGGAGGTTTAAGTATCTGCAAAACAGCTCAAAGATATTGCTGTGTGTATCCCTTGATGAGGAACCAGGACCTTGCCCCAAGGCTGCACTATTGTTTCTCTTGACTGTTTGTTTCTCCCTTGTCTCATATCCCCTCCCTTCCCTAATTAACAACTACTTGAACCTGCCCTTTGGAACTCAGGGAAGGTCATGGAGGCTGAATAAAGCCTGTTTCCTGTAATCAAAGAAATGGGGAACACAGAAAGGCTTTTGTGCCCAGGAACCACACAGGGCCCTGCTCGGTATCACTACTGTAAATCCAATGACTGAATTGCATTACTAAATTCATGATAAGTATTATTTGCCTATCCTTGGATGTCTCTAGTAACAGGGAACTCACCATCACCAGAGGCAGTCCCCCCCACATTTTTTTTGTTTACTATCATGCCATATTATTATTTTAAATGACCAGACACATTTTTCATATCTGTTCTCTTACAACTTTTATATATTGCTTCCAATTTTATTTACTGCTTTTGCTTGGCCCTCATAATAAAAGGAGGTTAGTTAGCTGAAGAAGGTGTCATTTTCAAAAATTTGCAGGTAAGAAATGTGGAATGTGGAGAAGATATATGATTTGCCCAAAATCTGGTAAGAAGTTAATGAATTCCTGATCCCCAGCCTCTTTTCACTTTTTGAGATCTGAGTAACAAAATTACACTTACATCCAACTGTTAGGGAAACATCTTGCAATGTGATATATGATAGTGTATGAATGCAGCCTAGAGAATATGCATCTGAGGTCTGAATGCAAAAAAATGAGAAAACAACCCACAAACTTCTAGAATCTTCCTTTATTTCCTCCAATATGTTTTCAAACTGTATTTGTAGTTACTGTTGCTTCAGCATAATTCTTTATATCTCTGTAGAGGAGTATTGTTAGTCTTCTGTGAGAAGACATAAAGAAGAGAAAGATGCCCAAATATCTGGTGGATTTTTGGGTACTATTGATTTGGCATATTGATGGTCCATTATCTGAGAATAAAAAGGGCATCATTCTCTTACTCCTTGCCCACTCCCTGCCCAAGAGCCCTGAGACACTTTGTTCTTTTATTTCTAAATTGTAGGTGGATAGTTAGCTGAGAGTGTTCTCTCTGGCTTTTAATTTTGGAAAGACGCCCAAAGTGAATTGAAAGAAAAAGGAATTCTAGCTAAGGAGCACTGGGCAGATGCCTCATGTTTGCGTCCCTGACGACATAAGCTTTGACCTTTGGGTCTGTGTCATTGTTAAGGTAGTCACACTCACTGGTTTTTGGTGTATAATAGTAATAATGGTGCTAGCTTTGGGGGAAGTGTAAGTTTAGACCCGCTATGATTTTTCATATTTTGTGGGACAACTGTACTTGAATTCTTCTTCATTATCCAATGATTTCTTTGTATTTCAATGACAGCCAAAATGAGCTGTTTGGTTAACTTGTGTGTATGTTTATTTTTGCATGTGAAAAGGACTCCATGTAGCTTTATTAAACTGCTTTCAGGAACAAGCAGTTTAATAATCATATGTTGGAATTGTATGCTTGTTTTAACTGTTAGAACTATTTTTCTGTTTTACTGAATTTTTAGTTCCACTGTCATCTGAATAAAATTTAAATGCTTCTTTATTCAGTTATGTATGTCCTTGAATGGATTTTAAGAGCAAATGTGCTCATTATGTGAAGAAACGTAGGGAAATACAATATAACGAGAAAATTTCTGGCTGATCAGATTGATCCTTAGTCATAATTGAAAATGTGTTTTCTTTACTTTCTTCGTGTGTGCATATATGCAAGGCGGTTTATATTGTGGGGCAATGCATTTTGCAGTGGGGTGAGTAGTCCACAAAGAGGAAGGCCTGTCTTATTGGCTTCTCAATGGCACTGGCCCTGTTGCTGCTAGGCATGTTTTAAGAACTGCTCCTCAGACAGGAAGAGAGTCAAAACTATCTCCTACGTCACACACCAAACCTTTGCTTAGGCTTGCCACCCTGTTAACTTGAACCTCAGTGTTCCAGAAGTTTTCTTATTTGCTTATATTTCCTAGGTTCAAATAGACAGTATTTTCTCTTCGAATTAGACCTTGAGGATGTTCATTTAGTTTTTACAAACCTATTTGGCTTCATAGGCCAACAAGTCCAACTGCCAAGCCTTTGAGTCTAGCAGCTTTGCAGCTGACAGGAATGCTGGGGATATGGGTTTTCTTCATATTTATGACAATTGGGAATATATATATATATATATATATATATATATATACACTATATATATATATACTGAAATATACAGTATTTCAGTATATATATTGAATATATACTGAAATAATAGCATTTCTTCTTTATATCCCTGGAAAACAGAAAGTTAAAATCTGTAGGTTTTGTTTTAGATTTCGGCCAGAAGTTGAGCAGAGGAGAGAAGGGAGAAGAGAGTCATTTTATAAAAATGTACACTGGTACTTGTAGGTGTTAAGATTCTTAATATCCTTGTTAGAGAGTAAAATGGCCTCCCAAGGTATAGATCCTTTCAGCCCTTAGTCTTTTAGCAATAGCTATATTTAAATTATACTTCCATGTGGCAAGCATTTAATTTTTGCAGCAGCATTTGTTCCTTTTACTATTCCACACATCATGTTTTTTTTCCAAGTCAAATCTCACCCTTTGCCATGAATCATTTATCTGGGGGTAAAGTAAATCTGCCTGCTGCAGGTCATTCTGTGGGCTGCTCCTGTTTCCCTCCTAAAGTGGCCTGGGCTTACTGAAACTGGGATTAGTCAGTCAGTCAGTCATAGAGATCACCTCAGAGCCTGTAGTTGATACCAGATATGGTAGACAGTCATATGAGGAAGAGGATTAGCATACACCAGTTGTTATACATCCTCAATAAACGTCATTTCAGATTTTCCAATCTTGATGTGATTAATTTAAATAGGCAGACAGCTTTGCATCATGTTCCTCTGGTGGACGGAGGCTGACTCATGTCAGTTTAAGAATAAAAATAGGGAGTACTAATATCCACAGAGTTTTTATAGAATGTGTCCCCATGTTTGTCATCCTTTTCTTCCCTCTGTTCCTTTTAAATCAAGAGATTTGCTTTCTCTTGGCCCTTCCCGGAAATTGTTCGTGCATTGAATAGGCAGATGGTGGGTTGAGCTTTGAGAGACCTAAAAGTGCACAGTCGTGCCTCTAGCACAGATGCCTGTTTATGCGTTGGTATCTGGTAAACCTTTGCTTATTGCAGTCAGATCTTAATTTGTAGTGTAGTTCAATACTCTTTTTCTTTTTTTTACAATTTTCCATTCTTGAGTCCTTATGTAGTTGGCCTCTCAGCTAACTGCAAAGTATTCATCCTCATTCCCTCTGCATATACAGATCAGTATGTAAAGGAGGAGGAGGTCACAGCACTCCCAAACCAAATAAAGCAGCTGGACTGAGTTCTGGGGAGTTGGGAGTCATTTTGGTAATATTAAGCTAAGAAATGGGAAACAGGATTTGAAGTGCAGAAAGATGGTCCTTGATTAATCCCCATAGCTCTAGACCTTATTCTAGGCTTTCTCAGAAGAAATCATGAAAGAGAGTGGAATTCTGTACCCAATGTTTTCCTTCCCTTTGTGGCAACTTACTGTAATTTAACTTCACCTGTTCTGTTTGAGTGTCAGTCAGCTTCAGAGCTGTTCTTATATTTATCTCTTCTTTCATATATTCTTATACGTATTTCTTTTTTTCCATTTGGATTTTTGGAGAAGTCAGAGAATTTAGACAGAATAATCTAGAAAAGTTGACCAAAACATACTCAAAGTACCAGAATGAGGCTCTCCTTTAGTCCTGCTTACTCAAATATTAGAAACAAGTAAGATATCCTAAGGTAATTTTATCCTTAGGAAGCATCACAAATACCATCTTCTCTAAGGCCTCTTAACTTCCTGAAATTTTGTTCTATAAGGTATTCCCTCTATAAATAATTTCAATCTCTATTACTTCCTTTGCCTTACCCTGTACACATACTTAAATAGCTTTGGTTGAAAATAAAATCTTCCCTTCGTGCTGTGTTTTCAGATAGACAGTATTCTCTCTTTTTCAGTATAGTGTAGCAGTTACCAGCTCAAACTTTGGAGCCAGATATCTTAGTTTGAATTTCAGCCATTCCAATTACAAACTATGTAAACTTGGGCAAAGTTACTTTAGAAAACAAAAAAACTCTCTGTGTCTCAGTTTCCTCATTTGTAAAGTGGGGATAATAATTGTACCTATCTCATAGTGTTATAAGGATTAAATGACTAAATATATGTAAAGCACGCAGAACAGTATGTGGCAGTTATTAGCGTTATTTAAATATCTGTTATTATAATTCCTTTAGAGATAAGCTTTACTATTCTTTGTTTGTAATACTTAACACTTTCCATCATACTACATGATTGATTGCGTTGACCTCCCCCCCCCCCCCTTCCTCCTGCTAAATTATAAGCTCTATGAGGACAGGGATTTTTTCCTATTCTCTTCATTGCTGTATATCCTCTGTGTTTAGCACACAGTAGGTGTTCAATAAATATTTGTTGAATGAACTCATTGTAATCTGGCTTCCTCTCCTACCAATCTGTTGAAATTGCTCTGGCAGAGGTTATTAGTAACTGCAAACCTGTGAACCATCTTTAACACCTCCCCCCCCCCTTGCTCACAGTATCTTATCAATGATGACATCAGGTTAATCGTACTGCCAAGTATCTCTCAAATCCATCTGTGTCCTCCCAGTTCCACTGCTACTACCTTCTCTAGTCCTAGTCACCATCTGTTTCCTGAGTCTTGCAATAGACCTCTAATTAACTTTCCTTTATCCATTTTTGCCTCTTTCTACCCATTCTCCATATAGTAGCCAAAGACGGTTTTAAAAATGTAAATCGAACAATACCATGCTCTAAAAACTCTTTACTAGCTTCCTATTGTCCTGTAGAGTAAAATGCAAAATCATTTGATGATGTACATGAAACTCTGATATCTGACCCTTTAGTTACTTAACAAGTTAGTTACCATTTGACCCAATAGTTCTACTCCTAGGTATATACCCAAGAGATTGAAAATGCCCAGGTATAAACTTGTACACAAATGTTCTTAGAAGCATTATTCATAATAGCTAAAAAGTAGAATCAGGTCAAATGTCCGTCAATTGATGAATGGATAAACAAATTATCCATACAAAGGAATATTATTCAGCTGTAAAAAGCAATGAAGTACTGATACACGCCACAACATGGATGAACCTTGAAATCATTGTGCTAAGTGAAAGAAGCCAGAAACAAAAGGCCACGTATTGTATGATTCTATTTATATGAAATGTCCAGAATAGGCAAAAGTATAGAGATAGAAAGTAGATTAGGGGTTGGGAGGAGGGGAACGTAAATGCTAATGGGTATTGGACTTCTTTTTGGGGTGTCAAATGACAAAAATAATACAATTTAGTCATGAGTTTGATGTCCTTTATTCAAGGGAAAACAATCCATGGGTTGGGGGTGTTGACTGAAAAAAATGCACAACCTAAAGTTTGAGAGTTATGCTTTATTCGGCAGACATTCTGAGGACTTCAACCCAGGGAGACAGGACTCTCCGATCACGCTGAGGGACTGCTCCAAAGAGGCAAGGGGTGGGGGCAGGATATATAGGAGTTTTTGCCACAAAGACCAGGTAGTCATAACATCAAAAGATTACTGTTAATTAAAGAAAACCAGATATCTCAAGTTAAGGAATTTAGCGCTTTTCTAGGTATGGGAAGGTGCAAAGTCTGGGCTCATTGAAATCATCTCTTTGATGTGCACCTCAGCTATCTGGGGCCAGTATCCTGTGTTTTGTCATTCTGAGTCTCCTCAGGGTGCACCATTGTTGGGGGTGGCTGCAGCAGTTGACTGCTAGGTGGTGAGTATCCTGTTCCATCCTGAGTCTCCTTGATGGCTGCAACATCCTTTGTTTACTGATATGGCAGGCGACATTTTTCATTCATGGGGCAGTACCTCACAAGCAGTGGAGCATGCTTCCCAAGGGATTTTGGGCAAGAGCGAGTTTGATGGAGAGTTAGACGAGGCAATGTGGAAAAGGGCATGATTGGCTAGGAGGTTGGGGATTTCCTTATAAGACTAGCATGTCCTGTTTTCTAGGGTAATCTTTAATTCACTAAAGCTGACTTGGAGGGTTATAATTGGTTTATGTTAGATTTCCTTGACAGGTATTTCCTGTAAGTGTAGGCTTACTTAGGTTCAGATTTGTGATATGGGCCAGGCCACTGCGTGTGGCCTCCATTTTGTGGGTCTGAAACCACGCAACCCAGATTGGGACTTGAACCCAGGTCTTTTAATTGAGATCACACACCGGGTCTCAGGACTTAATGAAGCTCAGGTTCTTTATGTCTCATTGCAGAAAGAATTCAGTGAGAGGCAAAGTGATAGGTAAGAAGTGGATTTATTTAGAGAGATGCACATTCCATAAACAGAATGTGGTCCATCTCAAAAGGCGAGAATGGCCTTGGGAGAAACACACTTTGCAGACAGAGTGTGCATCATCTGAGAAGGCGAGAGGCCCTGAAATATGGTGTGGTTAGTTTTTATGGGCCGGGTAATTTCATAGCCTAATGAGTGGGAGGATTATTTCAACTATTTTGGAGAAGGTGCATGGATTTCCAGGAATTGGGCAACCGCCCACTTTTTGGCCTGTTATGGTTAGCCTCTGAACTATCATGGTGCTTGTGGATGTGTCATTTAGCATACTGATGTATTACAATGAGTGTATAATGAGGCTCAAGTTCTACTGGAAGGTGAATCTTCTGCCATCTTGGACCTAGTTGGTTCTAACCAGTTTTTGTCGCGTCCTATGGCTATGTCATTCTTTTAAAGGTTGTGCCCTGCCCCCTTCCCTGCTGTTTCAGGTCCTGATATATGAATGAACTTTATTAGGGGTGATGAAAATGTTCTGAGAGTAGATAGTTTGATGGTTGTATAACCTTGCGAATGTTAAAGAAAACACAGTGAACGATATACTTTAAACTTTATAGTATATTAATTATATCTCAATTTAAAGAAATTTAGTCCTTGCCTACCCTCTAATCTCACCTCCTGACATTTTCTCTCTCACTTGCTATACTCTAGCCACAATGATCTTCTCTCAGTTTCCCAAACATGGCATGTTCTCTCTTATCTCAGGACCTTTGTGTGTGCTTGTCTGTGTTATAAAACTAATTTCCCATCTTCCTTACCTAACTCACTCTTGTTGATTATTCAGGATGGAGGTGAAACACTACTTCTTCCTTCTTTCAGGAAGCCATCCTTGACTCCCTTCAAATTATGCTTGTTCCCTTTTTATACATTCCCCACAGCATCCTGCATTTCTCCATTAAAATTACTTGATCATATCTGTCCTTCAGATTGGCTCCATAGACCATAAGCTCCATGAGATCAGAGACCATACCTATCTTTGCTTATTCTTCTCCCTCCCTCATCCCTTCTTCAAAACCAACAAATATTTATTAGGCAGAGACTATGGTGCTAGGCCCAGTGCTAGCTGCTAAGAATACAATAATGACCAAAAGAAACAATGCCTATGCCTTCATGAAGCTTACTTTTTAGTGGAACATAACAGACAAATAAGAAAACAAATATCTAAACAAAATACTTTATTTCATTGATTCTGAGATCCCATTTTTTTCTACATTTTAACATCTATGTAATTGGGGTGTGTCTTAGAATCAGTGTAAGAAGGAAGCATTTTCTTTCTTTTTTATTAATACCTAAAATATTTGTGTGCCTTGCAGTTGAAGATATCTTAGATTTGATGAAATAGGATAGTTAACAAATAAGTTAAATGCTGGAAAGGAAATAAAGTGATAAGAAAGAGGATAAGTTTGGAGGACAGGCTATAGTCTCAGTATTTAGAATCATGGTTGGTACCAGTATAAATACATCTTGAACTCACAGTCTTTTCTATCTTCCTGAATAACCTCTTCACTCCCGCTTCCCAGTACTTGCTATGTTGTTTATTTTAGGACACTTAGATTCACCTAGTTGACAAAGCCAGAAACCTGTGTTACATACCTGATTTTTGCCCCAAATCTTTTAGTTTACAACTGATCTCCAAGTGCTGTTGAAATCAACATTTTATATATCTTCTACATCCCCCCACCTCCCACCATCCCCGCTGCTACTGCCTTTTAAGATTAGGCATTCATTGTTTACTGACCTAATTATTGCAATAGGCTTCTAACTCAGTCTCTCTGATTTATTCATTTATTTCTTTAACCCATTCTCTCAGTGCTAACAAAGTAGTCTGCATACATTGCCAAACTGTTCCTCACTCATCACCCTCCATCACCAAAGACCCATCACATTTTGTATATATTTTGGTTCATAGCTATTATCACCTTGTATTATCGCCTGTAAGTCTCAGGAGGGCAGGGATCATGTCTGCTTCAGTTCACCATTGTGTCATGGCAATCCAGGCACATAGTGGATAGATACTCAATAAATGCTTGTTGAATAAATGACTGTTATGCTTCCCCCCCCCCTTTTTTTTTTTTTTTTTTTTTTGCGGTACGCGGGCCTCTCACTGTTGTGGCCTCTCCTGTTGCGGAGCACAGGCTCCGGACGCACAGGCTCAGCGGCCATGGCTCACGGGCCTAGCCACTCCGCGGCATGTGGGATCTTCCTGGACTGGGGCACGAACCCGTGTCCCCTGCATCGTCAGGCGGACTCTCAACCACTGCGCCACCAGAGAAGCCCTATGCCTTCCCCTTTTAACCTCAGCTATCTGAGCATCAGCACAGATGTTTAAATGTGGGAAGTTTAGGTGATTTTCTGGTTAAAACTGAATATTCCCAAATGTGGCCCTTTGTTGCCTTTAGACATTCTCAGTCTGTGCACTTCTTTATAGTGTAGCAATTTCTTGGCATTTCTAGTTTTCTTTGAGGGGGGGGGTTGGTAAATAAAAGTATCAAACAAATTGCCCCAGGAGTACACATCAACTCATAGTATAACATGTCCTTTTTTTGGACATGTAAGCCTCCTCCCCCACCCTGTACCCATGGGAATCAGTAGTGAAGCATTGTGACAGTAATAGGAGACATATATTGTCATCCAGATACGGGCATTCAGTGGTATAACTCTCTTAAATAAAAGGAACTTTGTATGCCTTTTAAAAGGTATCTGTTATATTAGAATCACCTTTCAAAATGCAGGTAGTATGTGAAACTTGAAGTGGTAGAACCAAAATGAAGTTGAAAAGAGAATGTTGAGTGCTTCCGTGAGTTGCATAACAGTAGTTTCTCTTCTTCCCCTGAGCTCACCATGAATGGTTACAAATCACCCCTCAGGGTCTTTGCTTGAATCTCCTGCTTGTAACAGCAGGTTTGTGAGTAAAAGAGCAGCTGCCCATCCCCCAGGAAAATGAAAGGAAATAAATCAGGCTTATCCATTTTATGCTGAAGATCCTTGTTATCTGAGGTGGCTTTTAAAAAGTACTTCTTAGTTTTAGTTAAATGAAAATATAGCTTATTTCCTAGTCATAGAGGCAAAAAAAACTTAGTTTCTTAAAATGAATCAACCTCAATGAGGCCTTTAAATCATTAGTGATCTGGCTAATTTTTTTGAGGGGATAATTTATTCTATTTATTTTTGATATATACAAAAAGCTGTGTATAATTAACATATACAACTTGATGAGTTTGGAGGTTAATATACACCCATAAAACCATCACCGCAATCTATGCCATAAACTATCCATAACCTCCAAAAGTGTCCTCCTGCCCTCTATCTATTATTATGATTTTTTTGTGATAAGAACACTTAAAATCTACCCCCTTACCAAATTTTTCAGCATACAATACAGTATTGTTAACTATAGGCACTACCTTGTACAGTAAGTCTCTAAGGCTTATCATAACTGAGACTTATACCCTGGCTCATTTTAAAAATTATTGTTTTTCTTATTACACAAGTAATGCATGTACATTTTAGACAATTAAAAAACTCAGACAAGCAGAAATAGGAAAAAAAATCACTATAAGCTCATAAGACGGACAATGTTAACATTTTGATATGTGTTCATAGCACGTGTATATATGTATAATGTGTATTTGTGACAACAGAATTGGATCATACTGTATGTGTTTTTATAATCTGCTTTATTCACTCTGTTATATCATGAACATCTTTCCTTGTCAATAAATATATGTGTAAAGCCTCATTTTGAATGGCTACATAGTATTAACTATATGTAATTATTTTTTTTAATTAATTAATTTATTTTCTGGCCGCATTGGGTCTTTCGTTGCTGCGTGTGGGCTTTCTCTAGTTGTGGCGAGTGGGGTCTACTCTTTGTTGTGGTGCGCGGTCTTCTCATTGCGGTGGCTTCTCTTGTTGCGGGGCACGGGCTCTAGGCACGAGGGCTTCAGTAGTTGTGGCTCGCGGGCTCTAGAGCGCAAGCTCAGTAGTTGTGGCACACGGGCTTAGTTGCTCCGCGGCATGTGGGATCTTCCTGGACCAGGGATCGAACCCATGTCCCCTGCATTGGCAGGCAGATTCTTAACCACTGCGCCACCAGGGAAGTCCCTGTAATTTTAAATTCCTAGGGGCTTTTAGGTTGTTTCCAATTTTCTAGAGTTATTTTAAAAATCTGTTTATGTACATTTATACTTATTTTTTAGGATAAACTCTATCAGTTAGGATAGGCTCGGTTATGTGGTGACAACAAACACTTGAAAATCTCTGTAGCTTAAAACAACAATGGTTTATTTTTTGCTCACACTACAACTACATTATAGGTTGACAGGAGAGTTCTGATTATTAAGTAGAGACCCAAACTTACTGAGGCTCCTTCATTTTCTGGCACCCTCTCAACATGTGCTCTCATGAATACCTTGGCAGGGAATGAGAATATAGAAAATTGCCTACTGGCTCTTAAGTGCTTTTGCATAGAAGTGAAACATAGATGCTCACAGCTCACTGGCCAGAGCTAGTCATGTGGACACATTTAACCTCAAAGAGGCGGGGAAAGTCCGTGCTCCCATTTGCTCCAAAGTAGAGGAGAACCAGATATTGTCTCCCACAGTAGCTAAATGCTGAATTAAATGCTGAAATAGCTATTAGAATATGCACATTTAGTAAATGTTTGTGTTACCTATTTAAAAATTACTCTCCAGGAGGATTATAACATGTTATGTTCAAAGCATTAGTGATTTAAGGAAATTTACCTACGCTTTCCCTCTTCTAATCAGTAATATATTTTTAAAATATCTTTGACAATTTAATGAACAAAAACAGCATCTGTATTTTTGTTTAATTGACATTTCTTTGATTATTAAGAGGATAACCATTTTCATATAGTTATATGGCCTGGTTCATATTGATGGCTTTAAGGAAGCTTTTAAAAAACATGACTTTGAGCATGACGCAGTGATGTTGTTATATCTGGAGTGACTGCAATAGTGGAATGCACCTTAAAAGGTATAAATTGCTATTGGTATGGTGCTCTTTTGGCTGTATTTTCTTATCCTTCAAATTCAGGAAGAAATTGAGTTCATGAATACAATTAAATTTGGAATGAATATAGCTTTCTCAAAGAAGGCATGGTAGAATATTTGAAAATTATGCCTATGTGTTTAGTCGGGAAATAGAAGATTCTCTACTTGTACCCAGATTTTAGGAATATGTTAGTTCTATAATTGTTTCATGCAAGATGCCTCACCTCCCTTACCATATTGGCAGCACCTCATTGTTAAAGGCCTTATCCTCTTCTTTTGACTCCCCATGTGTCTAACAAAAGTGCCGGGTATGTAGGGAGGATCTTAGTAACATGTATACAGTGAAATTAATTGAAAAGGAAAGGTAATTTATTTTGCATATGTATTATTCACTCATCTTATGTCAAGCATTTGGGTTGGAAAGTGCTTCTTCGCTAAGAGAAATTTTAAGTATTTTGTAATACTGTCAAAGGCAAGACCAAAGACAGTGTTATGTCCCTCTTTGTGTCTGTAGGTGAGAAGCCATGCTGAAAGGAATTCTCCAAACCTGGATAGAATGTAGACATTTTTACTTCACAGAGTGCTTTTATAAACTATGTTTGGTTGGGACCATGGAGATTAAATGCTTCCCACTTATGATTTAGCTTCTATTGAGATATTACACTAAAAATCCCCCTAGCCTTAGAGCTGAAGGGTCCGTCCTGAGGAGCCAAGGTGGACTTTACCACTTTGGCCTGATTTAAGGCGAGGCCCAAAGTTAAAAGGGATTGAAAAGCATTCTCATGACCTGAACTGTAAGATATTGAGATTTCATGTTAACACACTGTTGAACTTTGACAGGTCGATGTGTACCAAGATGGAGGGAATTTATTATGAATTTCCATTTCTTTGTGGATGTGTTTGGCATTTGACCAAAACTGCTGAGGATTGGAGGCTGGACATAAAGAGAAGGGAGTAAGATTGTTCTCTTCTGAATTAGTGATCTAGCATGAACCATTTCTCAGTGGCTCTGGCAACATGATACCCAACTGAATCAGTCAGTTTAAATGAAGAAGAAATAATCAGAGGAATCACTGTGTGTTTGAGATAGTATAGATTAATGTAGGCAGTTTCATTTTCAGAAAGTAGGAATTTTTAACGTGGGGGGGAGATATTGGAAATAACATTCAAGGTAAGAATTGGATGTTTCTGTCTCTCTGTTCTTTAATAAGAGAACTAATTTGGTTAAATACCCATCTGCCTGAAGACAGGAGGCTGGACCAAATAATCCCTTACTGTTCCTTCTGGCAATAAGACCCCAAGATTCTGTGCAGTCTCCCATATTCCAATTACAAGCTAACTTCAGCATTATTCTCATTTTGGCTTTTAATGCTTCCCAACTTGTAGAGGTGGAGCATACATCTTAAGGTGGACTAGTGAGTTAATCTATGTCAGTCAGTTCTGAACTATTTATTGGGTTTTTCTAAACAGTACTGCTAGGCATATTAATATATAAGAAATTGTTCTTGTCCTCAAGGACCATGCAGTCTATTTGAATAGAGAGGCAAAAATCACACTGGAGGGCTTCCCTGGTGGCACAGTGGTTGGGAGTCCTCCTGCCAATGCAGGGGACACAGGTTTGTGCCCCGGTCCGGGAAGATCCCACATGCCGTGGAGCGGCTGGGGCCATGAGACATAGCCGCTGAGCCTGCGCGTCCAGAGCCTGTGCTCTGCAACGGGAGAGGCCACAGCAGTGAGAGGCCCGTGTACCGCAAAAAAAAAAAAAAAAAAAAAAAAAAAAAAATCACACAGGAAACAGAGACCAACCTAGTAAAATTTTGTATGTTATTTCTCTGTTTCAGTAGCAGTTTGTAGAAAGCTTTTATCAATGTGAGTTAGAGTGAATGAATTGTGGAGGAGGTAGGCCTTGAGGAAATCCCTGTGGATAAGAAGGATTTAGATAAGCTGAGGTCAGAGTCAGAGGGAATCACAAGTAGGGGAAGCAGATATAATCAGAGGTACCAGAGTTCCACCCCGTAAAGTTTTCCTTTACTCAAATGAACACTGTCCCATTTGTTTGTTCAATAGCAACTTTCTTCTCCTAGGTATCTTTATTCTCCTCTGTGAACTAGTTTCTCCAATTAAATACTAAGAATCTATCATATCTCTATACAAAAAAACACAACATGGGGAATCTTGGCAAAATTATTAGCTACATTCTGAGGACTGGTTTCTGTTTATGTGAATCTCTTTTATATTGCTTGGGCCATCTCAGTCCACTTTTCTGTTTCTGGCCCCATATGATGATAGAATTAGTCAGGCTGATTACTTAGTACCCGAGATTCTTTAAATAAATGTCTGTCTCTGCGTGTGTGTGTGTGTGTGTGTGTGTGTGTGTGTGTGTGTGTGTGTGTTTTTCCTGGAAAAGCATCTTTGCTTTGATGAATCTATCAGATTTTTAATGTGACAACATTATTAGCTATTACTCCTCTTACTTAGAAGTTTGTTACTTTAGAAAGCTTTTCTTCATTCACGTACACATGCTGTGCAACAGTGACAGAGTGTATATAACAGCTTGCCCAGGTCATTGGCAATGAGCTTGATCCACAAGACCATTCTGGGGGATGCCAGCAAGTCATTGACAAGATTTATATATGTTCCATAATCAAAACCCTAAACCATGAGAGTGGTCTAGCACTTGTCTCTTTGTCTGTCTCTCTTTCTTTCCATCCATCTTCCATTTAAGCAATAACATTTGAATCCTCTACTTCTGACACATCTCTTATATTTCATTTCTATCTGCATAAATTCATTTGGTATGAAATTGAACACAAAATAGAACTTCTGAGCATGTGTTTTTGCTGAGATTTTTCTCTCATTAAATATTTGTGAGGAAAGGGTATTTTGGTGGAGTTTTTAGATGCAGCATGATTAAAAAACATGTATCAATACCTCATTATTTCCAAGAATGCACTTCACTGGGAGGTGGCAGTAATTTCAAAATTAGTGGTATCTGAGGTACTTGTGATATTTTTCAACACAAAGCCACGCTTCCTTGGGCTTGGTTTTGAAAAAGTTTTTCAGGTCTCCATTGGGCTTTGTGTCTGGTCCTCTTTCAGAATCTGCCCTTTGTATCAGGGCAGCTGTTTTGTCGTCTTTGCTGTATTGTGGTTTTTGTGAAATGACACAATTCTTGTGAATGCGATAGTTTGAAAAATGAATTTCTTTATAAAGATGACGTCTGTGGCAAGTTTTGAAAGAAACTGTTCTAAGGTAACTAATAACCTGGGACATTGGTATATCAAATAATAGAGTAATGTAGTGGTTAGCTCCCAAAAGAATGATGTTAGTAGGGAAAATGTATATACTTCGCATGTATAAATGTATAAGAGGTTTGATGAAAAAATGTTCATGTATTAAACCTATCTCCACTAAAGATGGTGGACTAGGAGGAAATGGGGATTCCTGTTGTTAAAATTACCTCAGCCGTCTAGGCATACATTAGTCCCACCCAAAATGAAGCTTCAAGATGAGTTCCTTTGATATACAGGAATCCTTTGGACCACCTTCATCCAACCTCATTCGGATTGTGTGTACTGGGAATGAGCATGATTCTTAACTTTAGTTCACACCAGATGAAAATAGAAGCTTACGTATGTTTCAGAAGACTTGTTTATAATCTGATGAAGTGTTTCAGATTCCTCATTATAAACCATTTTGGCATCCTGTACCTGATTGGGAAATTCTGCGCTCTTTTCTATATTCCAGGCCCCCCATCTCCACATTGGATGGATTTTATAAAGAAAAAGAAGTATTTTCTGAAGGAAAATTAGGTTTCTGAACTAGCAACAGGGTGGTAGTATAAAGTTCTTGATTAAAAATAGGTGAAAACTATCTATGGGTAATGCCATGTCTTCATGTACAAGGGCTTTTAAAAATCTATATGAACAATAAAATCAACTGAGACAAAAGACATCACAATTTTTGCAAGAAGATGCAATTGTTTTAATTATTAAACAGGGTCCTCAGTGCATAAGAAAAGCAGATCACCACCAGCATATTGCGATTTGAGGGGTATTGAATGACCTACCTCTCTAAAGTCATCTCCTCTACTAACAGTAGTTCCCCAGATTCTCATAATGGCAATATTGTTTTTAGCCTGTAAACATATTAGCTGGATGGAGTAAGGCATTCACTAATCAGCAACATCCACTGTCATATTAGCAGGCAGTGTTCAAGCAAAGTTAATTATCATCAGACAGGCAGTAATTCCTAGAGGAAAATATGACCTAGGACAAAGATATTTTCAGATAAAAGAGAGTTATGGAGAATGGATTGTCGTCTAGGGTAGATAGGCTCTAGTGAGCCACCTCTGTTGGGATGAGGTGAGATGTGAGAGGGAGTGTGCTCTGGGCTGTCAGGTCCAAAGACGCCAAAAGGGAAGGTAAGCAGTGTCAAAGACTGATTTTCCCTCCTCTGCAGTCCTTTATGCAATTCCTGCAGAAGCATGACAATCCATACACGTAATGGATTTTGCCAAAATGTTTGTAGATTTGGGAGTTAGATTTTAGTAAAAGATTGTTATTAAAATGTAAATTACATATTAATATGTACTGACTAAATCTTTTGAAGGTATTTCCTTAGAATGGGAGAAATTTAGAACTACAAGGGCCCTTAGCATCCAGGATTCTATGGTTTTCAAATTGTGTTGCCTGGAACCCTGCGATTCTGAAAAAATGTCTTGGGGCCACTGTAGGGGCAAAGAAAAAGAATAACAGAGATAGCTCTAGATCCCCTGCCCATGGTTCAGGTAGAACAGATATTCTTGAGTCTGTCTTCTCTATTATGTCTTTGAATAAGTTATTATTTTGAATGTTATTGTTTTTGAAAAGGTATTACATTGATTTAAAAAAATGGTTTAAAAACCATGGATCTATTCTAATTCCTTTATTTTACAGATGGAGAGTTTGAGTTAGAGACAAATCTTCCTATTTCAGAATCCTGGGGAAAAGCCAGTCTGACTTAAATTGTAGTTTAAAAATAGTTTAACTTTTTAAAAAAAAATTAATTTATTATTTATTTTTGGTTGCATTGGGTCTTTGTCGCTGTGCGTGGGCTTTCTGTAGTTGTGGCGAGCGGGGGCTACTCTGCGTTGTGGTGCGCCATCTTCTCATTGCGGTGGCTTCTCTTGTTGTGGAGCACAGGCTCTAGGTGCGTGGGCTTCAGTAGTTGTGGCACATGGGCTCTAGAGCGCAGGCTTAGTAGTTGTGGCACACGGGCTTAGTTGCTCCGCGGCATGTGGGGTCTTCCTGGACCAGGGCTCGAACCCGTGTCCCCTGCATTGGCAGGCGGGTTCTTAACCACTGCGCCACCAGGGAAACCCAGTTTAACTTTTAAATATAGCACATGTTAAAGATTGATATAAATGGGTGCTAATAAGCAGATGAGGTAATTCAATGAAAAAATTAAAATTCAGACTAACTACATCAAGTAATAAACTACCATAAACAACAAATCCTATTAATATGCACAAATTAATTATAGGTCCCAGTTCAAAGCATATTGAAGGTATTCTTAATTTATTGATTTTGGTTTATGAAAGCTACTGATTTTAGATTTGAATTGTTTTTTTAAATGAGACCTTGAAAATTTACAAAGGAAAGCATCATTTGCAAAGTCGTGCTCAGTTAAGATTTTTAATGATGTCTGAATTACCAAAATTTTTCTAATGTTGGCCACAGTCATATTTTCACTGTTCCTCATAAATGCCAAACATATTGATGCCCCTGTGAGTTTTCTCATGCCCCTTCCCCTCTTAGGCTACCATTACCCTCCTCTGTTTCTCTGAATCTTAACTGTTCTTCAAGATTCCACTGGTTTCATCTTGTCCAGGAAGTCTTCTCTGACCACCCCAGCCCTCACTAATCTTGCCTTCCATTCAACAAGTAAAGCACTTCCTCTCTGTGCCTGTAATTTGAAACTTAGTACACACTGACTTATCTTATCCTTTGACTTGGTATGTGTTTGTCCTAATTACCTCTCAGTGCCCCAGCCACATGATGTACTTCTTGAAGTAGAGGCCATCTTAAATCTCTTTGACTCCATCTTCCTCAGAAGATACCTTGTTATAGTACGTGATCAGTAAATATTTGTTGGTTGATTGTCATCATCACTTACTTTAAACAGTCTTAGAGAACTCAGTTATATTTAGGCATATAGTCCCCATAGAAATTGGCTAAGGAGTTGTACATTCTCAGTTCTCAGAAGGCTTTTAAGCCATTATTTTATTTTAAAATACATAATTTAGCAGACAATGAGATTAAGTAGGGAATTGTACAGAAACACAGAATTACTTTTCTAATTCTTAGATCCTGTCCAACATACCCTTCAGCTTATTGTGAATTCATGATGCTTCTGTTTTTTTGAGTCATAAAATGAGAAGTGTTTTAATTAACTATAAGAAAAATGTATATCATCCTAAAGGAAGCAATTTCTAAAGTAAATGTCCACCTCGACATATTTTGAACCTAATTTGAACTGGAAATTATTGCAGTAATCCAATAAGACCCTTTATCCTAGGTAGAAATGTATATTCTTACCAAATTTTCAGGCTAAGCCAATAGGAACAATTTCTTCTTTCCTCTACAGTCCTGACCTTGGGGTAAATATTTGATCTTTCTGTCTGTACAATGATGTGAATATGTTTATAGGATTTATAATTGAGAGTTGGAAATTTATCAGAATTATCCAGTGTTTTCAAATTGAAAATGAGTACCCTTGTATTCTAATGTGAACTAGCTTAAGAATTCAAAGCTCTGCATTAAGATGAGGTATATTGGGTAGTAAAAAGGATCATTCTTTTGTGCTTATATAGACAAGATGCTGGGTTATGATTGGATTGCTTAAATTGGAAGTCTCAGTAGGGAAACAGTTTTGTATCTTTTGAGCAGCAGTTGTCTTTGACTTTTAGAATTTCAAAAATGCGTATGACTTGAGATGATTATTAAATAATAGCTTGGAGTTAAGTGGGTGCTTCCATGCTCAAAATAAATGCACTTCTCTGTTGGTATTTTGGGAGGGGTCAAGATGAGCCCTGTGTTTTTGGAGTTAGACAGTCACTCCATTGATCTACATTGGCTAAGATAAAATAAGGAACCCTTTATGCTTGAGGTAAGGCCACCCCTTACTTGGCCTCTTGTTGGCTGGAGTCAGTAGGGAGCCTAGATGCCTTCTGACTGCTCAGAGTAAGCCTATTCCTCTATGGAACTTGATACCTTTGTGAACAGGGCTCAAGTGTGTACCCCCAAACACTGCATGTTTCTGATAAGAAGCCTGTTTTTCCTCTACTTCCTTACATAAACTAACAGCTTACTTCCCCCCCTCCCCTGCCCACTCCATTTGCATTTAGAACCCTGGCACTGATCTAATTATGTTCTTTATCTCTTTATTTTAGTCATCACAAGATGTCCAGGTAATCACTTGTCCCCCAAACTCTAATCTGCATATCCTTCCACATACCCCTTTTCTGATCCCATCTTCTATTCCTCCCCAACCGCCTTTCACTGAGTCCTCTGGAATTCATTGTTAGGCATCAGCAAATCTCCTATATCTTCAACTGCTTTTTGGAAAGCTCTTTTCCCTTTTTGCTTTAATTGAAAGCTGTGTCTCTCCTGAGGATACTGCTTCTCCTGCAGCCCTTTCATGTGATGGTTGCTTTCTTTCTTACATCCTTCACATAAATAGGCCTGGAGATGGGGTAGATGCCCTCCTTTCTCTCCCCATTGCTCTTTACAGGCTTTTTTTTTTTTTTTTTACCAGCTCAAAACTGCCCAGCCTGGAATCTTATGTCACTAGACTTTATCTCCTTGACATTAGTTAATCTATAGTTCACTTTCTCCCATTTCTTAAAGGTTTTAGCTCCTGGATCACTATCATTCCCTACAATGCTACTCCCATCATATTTTCTGATGATTTTATTATGAGTAAAGATGATCTTTCCAGTAACATTGACTTTTAAGTCCTTCACCTCCACTCTTCTAAATAATATCTGTCCTCCACCCTACCTTTAGATATTGACTTGTATGGTCATACTCCACACCTTGTCTTTAACAATTGCTGTAGCCCATTAGAAATCCCAGTTTTAGGCACTCAAATTTGAGTGATAATTCTTCTCTCTCTAGCCTACTTTCTTTAGAACCCAATTCCAGCAATATATTAACTCCGCCAGGGCTTACAGTCCATTGATCCTACCACCATTTTGCTGTCCCTTAAACCCCTCATGTCTTTACTTCTTATCTAGCTTAAATGTCATGGGCAATCATTATAATTTCTTCCTGTCATATATCCTTAACTCTCTCTTCACTTTTTCATTTTGTTCTTTACTTACTACTTGGCAAAACCACAGAAAAGATTAAATATAACTCTCACCCTATTCTATGTCAACACCTGTACAGCTGAATATGGCTGGAGGAAAACACATAACTGTGTTGGCTGGTCTCATTTTAAATTCATCATTAGTAATCTCCAGTGAGCCCAACAGTCTTATTTCCCTACTCTAACATTCTGCTGATGACCTTGTTTCCTAAACTATAAATAATTAACCATAAACTGTTAACAGTGCATCTACTCATCTTCTTCTATGCCCACCTACCCTGCCTTCTCTTTTCTTACTTTGGAAAAAATGTTCTTGCTCCTATCACAGACCATCCTCTGTACTGTGCACTAAATCCTGACTCTCCTACTTAAGAATATTGCTCCAAATGTTCTTCCCTCTCTCTCTTGCATCACTTTTCTCCTCTCTACTGGATATTTCTTATCAGCATAAATATGCTATTATTTTTTCCAGTATTAAAAAATTCTCAGGGAAACAATAAAAGAAAAGGAAGAATGCCAGCTAATAAATGTGGAAAGAATGATGGAATTAAAAAAAAAACTATTTGCAGGGCAGGAATAGAGATGCAGACATAGAGAATAGACATGTGGACACAGTGGAGGAAGGGGGGTGTGATGAATTGGGAAATTAGGATTGACATATATACACTACCATGTGTAAAATAGATAGCTAGTGGGAACTTGCTGTATAGCACAGGGAGCTCAGCTCAGTGCTCTGTGATGACCTGGATAGGTGGGTGATGGGGCGTGGGAGGGAGGTCCAAGAGGGAGGGGATATATGTATACATATTGCTGATTCACTTCGTGGTACAGCAGAAACTAACACAACATTGTAAAGCAACTATACTCCAAAAAAAAAAAAAGTTAAAAAAAACTATTTTGTGACCCACAATGTAATAATTGGTTGAGGCAAATGGCTGCTGAAAACAGTGGCTAAAAGGCTTTGGGGAGAAAGTTTTAATGGTGTCATAGTTTTTACTCTACAGATAATTTTTAAATGCAAAGAGAAAAATGTACCTTTATAAAAGAAAAATCTGGTGATCAGTATCTTAATAAAATGACCAAACTTCCTATCACTAATAGTGGAATGACCAGGAATTTTGTGCCTTGGTACTTTGATTTAGGCAAAATCAATTACACAAAATCACCTTTCAAATACTTGCTCCAAAATGTTGAATCTAAATCTAATCAAGCCTATAGATCTTAATGTTACAGAAAAAGGAGGTACAAATTAAATAATAATATAAGGACATAATCAGGCAAATCTAGAATGTGGGATATTCTATAGGACAATTGGCCTATATTTTGCAAAAAGTCAGTGTCATAAAAAATGGTGGTGGAGAAATTAGACTAAAAGAGATGAGAGGCATAACAATCAAATGTATTTGAATTTTCATTGGATCCAAGCTATTCAAAATAACAGCTATAAAATATATTTTGGGGCAATTGGATAGCTGGGCTGGTTCCATCATCTCTTAATCCTGAGGGAATTTTCTGGTCCTGATTTTTTTTGACCTTTGAAATGTGGAATGAATAGTATGTAGTTTTGAGTCATAGTTGCTAATACCTAGAAAATGGGAAGAACCTCCTCTATATTTTGTTTCAACATTTATTATAATTTTCTCAGAAAAATACATTTCTGGTTTCCAGGATATCCAAATATATCAAAAGAAGAGCAACAAAACTGAGAGTTTCTCATTTTTTGCCTCCATCTGTCATGTCTCCTATTACCACTATTAACAACAAATATTGAGCATCTACTATGTGCTAAGCACTGTTTTTCTGCTGAAATAGACCAGTGATCAAAACATCCATTGCCCTCCTGAAGCTTAAATTTTAGGGGAAAAGACAGAAAATAAACAAATATATAATATTGTAGATGCTGATAAGTGGTTTGTAGAAGAATAAAGCAGAGAAGTGGAGTAGGGAGTGCCAGAGGATACAGTTTGCATTTTAAATAAAATGATTGGGTAGGCCTTTGCCAAGAAATTGAATTTGAGCAAAGATCTGTAGTTATCGGGGGTAGGAGCGTTCCAGGCAGAGGAAACAACATTCAGCAAAGAAACAGTGTGACTGGAATGAAATAACCAAGAGAAAAAGCACAGTAGGAAAGAAGTCAGAGAAGTAACAGGGAAACTGAACATGTAGGGTTTTATAGGCCCTTTTAAGGATTTTGATTCTTACTCACTGAGATGGGGAGCTCTGGAGATAATTGAGCAAAGAAGTGACTTGATCTGACCTGAGTTTTCACAAGAGTATTCTGGCTGTTGTAATAAGACTAGGCTAAAAATTGGCAAGGTTGGAAGCAGTGAGACCTGTTAGGAAGCTATTACAGGTATCCAGGTGAGAAATAATGGTGGCTTGTCTTCAGTAAGGGGAGATTGGCATCTCATTTCCTGAAAGGGCATAAATCTTACTAATATGCACCTTGCTAAGTTGGGAAAAAGGAACCTGTAGAGAGGCAAAAGGGTGAGAATATGTGCTCTAGTGAATCACTTTACACTCTCATGGGTCGTTGTGGACGGGATGCATGAATTTTCCATGGGTAGTTGGTCACTGCAGAAGGTAGCTAGACCTGAGCTGTCTTGTTGATACACCATCTGAGAGGGCTACTCATTAACAGGGATGTAGTTTACTCTGCAAGTGGGTGGAAGTGGTGGAAGATAGTGAACAGGAGGCAGATGGTTCACATTAGGCAGCTATGCGTAGTCTTTTGTACCAGTTCCCCAAAATCTCATGCATCCCATTTGATGCCTGATGCAGAATCCATGGTCAGTCAGCATTAGCCGTAAAGATGGTGACAACTAGCAAAGAGGGGATTACAGTCGTGGGCAGTTAAGAAAAGAGATTTGTACTTCCTCCAGTATTTCCCTTTGAGTACTCCAACACCAGAGAAGTGAGGCATTGAATAGAGAGAGGGAGGAAGAATCCCAGAACTAGACTTTTTTTGTGTGTGGTATGCGGGCCTCTCACTGTTGTGGCCTCTCCCGTTGTGGAGCACAGGCTCCGGACGCGCAGGCTCAGCGGCCATGGCTCACGGGCCCAGCCGCTCCGCGGCATGTGGGATCCTCCCAGACCGGGGCACGAACCTCTGTCCCCTGCATCGGCAGGCAGACTCTCAACCACTGCGCCACCAGGGAAGCCCCAGAACTAGACTTTTAATTCCCCTACCCCGTGGTGCTGGAAAGGAAGGGGAAGTATAAGTGAAGCCCACTCCTTATTCCCACTTCTCACTGTGAGTCCCGGGGCTGTGAGCCCTGGCCAGCCTGGGGGGGTGGAGGTGAGTGGCAGGGGCAGGGAAGGGATTAAATTAAATTGAATTGAATATTAAAGTTTTAAACTGGGTTGACATGTAATAGCCGAAAATGACTAAGTATTTTTGAAATATGCCCAGGAGGCAGTAAGGTACCAGAAAAGCAATTTCTGTAGGGTTGAGGAAAGCAGTGATTGGAGAAAATTAGAGCCACTCAGTTCAAAATGCTTAGTAAATCAATTACACACAGAGGATGTACTATATGTAGTTGACTTTATATGTTTTATCACAGTTAATCTTCATTGGCAACCTAGTTTCACACATACACATACCAAAAAACCGAAAACATACTCAGAGACTTAGAGAGTTTAATGATATGTTCCATCTCACATGGGTAACAAGTGGCATAGCAGGGATTCAAACCCAGGTTGTATGAATTTAGAACCCAAGTTCTTAACAATCATACTCAGTAGAGTAGTGGAATGGGAATTAAGGATTCTACCGCTGACAAACCATGTATTCCTGGTCTAGTCACTTATCTTTTTGTTCCTTAGTTTCTTTATCTTTAGGACATGGAGAATAAAAATTTCTTTACTCCATTGGGTACATGTTGGAATAAAATGAGATGATAAATGGAATATAATTTGCAAAGTAAGGCATTATCATATTATCATGTATGTATTTGTAGAATTCTATAACAAGGCACAGAGGAAGAACAGGTGTTTAAAGAAATGAGAAGGCTTAATGTCCCTCTTCTGTTAACTTTTTCTCAACCCCCCCGCCTCCCCCCACCCCCAGTCCTCACTTCCAGTGTTGGAAGATCAGGTAAGAAATCCTTTGCTTTCCTTGTGGGTTTAAGTCAGCCAACTTAAGATAGTAAATGACATAGAACGAGAGTGCTGGGATGCTTCATGAACCTAACAACATTCCTGCTCCCTTTGAGATTTCCTTAAGAGTGGCTATCTTTGAGCTCTCAATTTTTAATAGGTGCCAAGCTTCTCATTCTCTTTGTATGCAGCTAATTGGGTCATAAGTTATCCATACTTATTGACCATTAGTGATCCGTTCGCTCTCAGTACTGGGCTGGTTGGCTTTTGCAAGTGATTTAATTGAGCCAACTCATCAACTAAGGATGAAGAAGAAAGATTTCCTGGATTTTTCGCTCCTAATTTTGGTCTGATGGAATAGTCTTCAGTGTGTTCCAGGTCTTCTTGGTTAGCAGGCTGAAGTAGAATGCAGTCTCTCTGATAAAGGCAATCTGAAACTATAGTGGAGCTGTTGGAATTTCACCTAATTGAGCCAACTTTTCTCAGAGAATGCTCAGTTAGTTTTGCTTTGTTGCTCAGTTGGACACTGCAGCCCTCATTAGCACTAGTCATATTCCTTGTAAACGTGGGTCACTTGTCACCAGGGGTTTCTGAATAAAAGAGTATGACTATCTCTGTGCAAATCCTCCTTCCCTGTGAAATAACTGACAGAGCATGTTCTAGTACTGGTAGGCCAGGATGTCATTATTGTCTATAAAAGGACAGAACATTCTGACAAAATGCTTAGTATGGGATGAACAATTCTTAATAAGTTGGAATGAATTAACCACATTCATTTTATAATGTCATAGCCTTGATTTCCTCCCCGTTTTTTACTTAGTTTTCTCCTTTAGTTTGATCTAGTTAAATTCCAGTTTTCTATAACATTTACTTTATCTTTGTAAAAGTACTTATATTTGGCATAAATCCATGATTGCCTGGTTCTGGAATTCATGTACTCAATATAATCATTATTACTTTTTGCTTCCATTCTAGGATCATTTTCTGTTTTCCTGGATTATATTCTGTGAAATTTTCGTTAGTAAATATCTGTTGGTCATGAACCCTTTTAGTTTTGTTTGTCTGAAAACCTTTAACTTGTCTGAAGATCATTTTCTGGATACACAACTCTAGGCTAACAGTTATTTTACCTCAGTACTTTTAAGGTATTACCACACTATTTTCTAGTTTTTATTATTACTCTTGTATAGTTCACTGTCCATCTATTTTTAAATTTTTGTGTGTGTGTACATTCTGTCTTTTCTCTCTGACAGCTTAATTTTTTTCATTGTCTTTGCTATTCTGCAGTTTCACTGTGGTTAGATTTAATCTTACTTGAAATTCGCTGTGCTTTCTGTATCTGAGGATTCATTTGTGTAACAGTTTTGGAATATTGTCTCTTTGAATACTGCCTCTCCCTCATTCTTTTTTCTTTCTGTAATACAGTGGATGTGTATTAGATGTCTCTATCTTATGTGTTTCTTAACCTTTCATATTTTCCGCCTTTTGTTTCTGCTGTATTCTGTGCTACTACTTCAGCTATTTTCTAGTTTACTGATTTTATCTTCAGCTATACCTGTTCTGTTTTTATACTGTTGGTTGATTTGTTTTTGCAATTTTAATTATATATTGTTATTTCTAGATGTTCTGTTTGGTTCTTTCTGATCATTAAAAACGTCTCTTGTTCCTTATTGATACCTTTGATACCCTCTTAAAAATTAAACTTACTTTGTAATGTGTATCTGACAAGCTCATTTCTGAAATCTTTTTGAGTATGATTTTGCAATGTTTGTACATATGTGCATGCACACTTGTGCTGGATTTTGACCCTAGTTTCTTGCTTTCTTGTGTTTCTATAATTGTTGGTTGTGAGTCCAATGTTGGTTGTTAAATGGAACTGTATTTGGGGAAATTTGCTGATACCTATGATCGAAGTGCTTTCCTGTAGAGAGGGCTTTGATTTGCTTTTATCAGATACTTGGGTTTTCTATTAACCCACTACAATTTAAAATAAATTTTCAAGTTGGGGTTTTTCAGGCAAGAGATAGTGGAAATTCAGACTGCACTTCCATCTGAGATCTTTGTTGTTGTTAGATTCTCAGAGAAGATACTTTTCTACCTCTGCCCTGCATTAAGATTGAGACTGGAAGGTATGCAGGGTGTCTGCCTCTGTGGGGTGGGCTTTTCTCTAGTTCACGTTTTTTTTGCAGAGGATGTACTCTTTCGCAATCCTAGCTTTGTTCAGGAGTTCCTTATCAGACTTCTGCCTTTGAGTACCGTAATTGTCTTCCATGCTCTTCATCATGTATAGCCATGGAAATGGGCTCAAAATCAAGAGGAATCAGCATATGCCTTCACAGCATCTGGGACTTCAGTTTTTTCTTATTTACCTCTTTAGTAAGGCCTGTGAAGATTGCTTTACTTTCTTTTCAATTCATATATATATATATAAATTACATATATATATGTAATTTTACCAGACTTTTAGTTGTTTTACAGCACGAAGGTTTTTTAGGATACATGTTATTAATTTTATAAATGAACATGCAAGCCAATATTGTCAAATTTACAAGTATTTACTCTGTGAGGAATGTAAAATGAGACTAAACCTTCTTTCTATATGGAGTTTTCCAATTTAAGTGGGAAGGAATTAGAAATAGCAAATATTCAGAAGAAGTCATATAATGGAATACTGAATTTGGCACTAAATGCCAAGAGGAAGTCCATTGTGAGTTGAAGAAGTCAGAAATGACTTCTTGTAAGAAATAGTTTTTAAAGAATTTGGACAGGCAGAAAAGGGAGAGCTTCCATTTTATAAAAATATAAGCAAAGATAAATGTATCACATATGCCACATGAAACACTGGGAAATAACATCTTAGTGTTTTACTCGGAGACTAGAGAGAACATAGAGTTGTATTAGTTTTTATTCATTTTGAGACAGTATAGCTAAAAGACTTCTGTGTCATCAATATAGAAGTGACTAAGTATCATCTTTTTTAAATACATGAAGTACTGTCAAGAAATTAGATTATATATCTGTATATATGTGTGCATCTGATTAGATCTGGAGTGAAGTATAAAAAAAATCCAGCCAGATAGTTTAAGAAAATTTCTCAGTATACGTTTACTTGAATTTCCCCCAATGGCCAAGCTGATTGACTTTAAGGAAATCCAGTTAGCATTTATTTAAAAATATCATTTCAAAGTTAATGTTAACAATTATACAGATTTTTAGAAAATACATGCAAAAAGAAGAAAAATCATTCTGTGATGTAATTACATACATGGGATAATCAGTGATAGCATTTTGGTTAATATCCTTCTAGTTCTTTTTTAAAATTGGTATAATAACACTTACATTACATATTTTTTGTGTTACAAATCATTTCCAGTTTTGTACATATATTTTAATCTTGTTCTATTTTATAATCCTTATTATTTACCATTAAGGTTTATAATCTTTATATAGTCAAATCTTGCATCATTTCCATTATAGTTTGTGGCTTTTAGGTCATGTTTAGAACTATATTAAATTATATTAATATATATAATAAAGTCATATTACACATTTAAAATATTTAAAAAGGAAATCATACTGTAAAAATTGTTTAATAACTTATTTTACACTTAATATATTATGAACACTTTCCATTACATTTAATATTGTTCATTAATATTTTTATTGTTTGTATAAAATAATTTTGCACAGATGCACCATAGTTGTTTATACGAGTCCTCAGTTTCTGACAGTTAGGTTGTTCCTAATTTTTGACTTATGAAGAATACTCTAAGGAACCTCCATATAGCTTGATCTTTGAATGTATCAAAAATAATTTCCTTAGGAGAACCCCTGTAAAATATGATTAATATATCAAACAATATGCGTTTAAGGTTTTGATATCTATTGCCAAATTACCCTCAGGAAAGACTGTACTGTTTATACACTCCCCACCAATGTCTAGGACTGCCCATTTTCTCATGTATTCAAGAACACTGGAAGTTTTAATAATATAAAAAATACTTGAGTCATTTGGGAAGTGGAAGATTGTAATTTATTCTTAAATTTGTCCCTCATATGACTTCTAATGAGATGAGATATTTGAAAATCTTCATTGATCTTTTGTATTTTCTTTTTAAAAAATGTATTTATTTATTTATGGCTGCGTTGGGTCTTTGTTGCGTGTGGGCTTTCTCTAGTGCGGCGCATGAGCTTCTCATTGCGGTGGCTTGTCTTGTTGTGGAGCACAGGCGCTAGGCGTGTGGGCTTCAGTTGTGTCATGCAGGCTCAATAGTTGTGGCTCACAGGCTCTAGAGTGCAGGCTCAATGGTTGTGGCTCACAGGCTCTAGAGTGCAGGCTCAGTAGTTGTGGCGCACGGGCTTAGTTGCTCCACGGCACATGGTATCTTCCCGAACCAGGGCTCGAACCCGTGTCCCCTGCATTGGCAGGCTGATTCTTAACCACTGTGCCACCAAGGAAGCCCCGTATTTGTATTTTTAAAATCCCTGTTTCAGTCCTATTGAAGAGCTTATTTTATTTCCTTTACTTAGTCTTAAATGGGGATGCTAATAATCAGTGAAGAGACTAAAAGGTTAGAAGAAGCTATGGAACTGAATAATCCAAAAACTAGGTTCCTGAATTTATGTATTTATTCAATACATATTTATAGAGTAATTTCTATTTGCCTGGCACTTTTCTAGCTACTGGGGAAGACAAAATTTCTGCCCCTCTCTCCAAAAAAAATTAAAGAAGTAACATAAGATCTCTTAATGGTAAGTTCTAGGAAGAAAAATAAAGCAAGTTAGAAGATAAAGAGTGATGAGTACCCTAGCTGTTTTATTTAGGGTAGTCAAAGGAGGTCCCTACGAGGAAGTGACATCTGAGCACAGACTTGAGTGAATTTAGGAAGCAAGGCATGTGACTGTCTGGGGGAAGAGTATTCCAGGCAGAGGAAACAAGTACAAAAGTCCACCGTATTTTAAAGATTATTAAAATCAGTTTACTTCATTTATTCACAAAGGTATAGCCCTTTTCCCTCTTGAATCCATCTCTATAGCTTTTCTTCCTAGTCAGCTCAGTTTTAAAACTAATGAGTGGAGATGAAAATCAGCCAGCTCTTCCTAACCAAACTTGCATGATAATTAGAATTTTAAGAAAATACATAGGGAAATAACTGTTTTAAGTTAAATTTAGTATAATGGTGATAGTTTTACTTACTTCATTTCGAGTACCATGTAATTACCAGGAAATGGTTTCTGTACAAGAGCAGCTTATTGCTTTATAAACTTACAAGTGATGGAAATTATTTCTTTTAATAAAAAAAGAAAAATGGAGGATGTATCATGGGCTATAAAAAGAGGCTAATAAGAGCTAGGGCACAATCACAATTTATTCTTCAGAATAGTTTTGTATCTAAGAAAATGGCTGACAAGTAGAGTATATGGCAGACCAAGAACAGAAGCATATTGATTTCAGGGAAGATTTTATAGAAAATATCATCACTTGAATGAGTCAGAAAGTGTACTATGGTGTTAATTTCACACTGGATGGCAGATGGAAGTGTGCTTCCATATAAAGTGCAGTCTTTGGTTTGAATTTCAGGGTGTTAATGGGCTGCCCTCTTTCCATCTGATTCTGTTCATAAGGAGATCCATGCTCAATATTTGTAACAATCCATTATTCTGTAACTTTCAGCTCTTGTGTTCTTACCCTGTTCCATTTTTTACCTGTGTGGTTTTGAAATGTTTTAGCTTTCTGCACATTTCCTCTTCATTAAGTCTAAAAAATCCTTAAGGACAGGAACGCATATACTCAGATCAACAACTATAGCACTGTTTTGTTAGGCCCTCTAAAGTATATGGTATAAGGCTGTTTCCTTAACAGGTAATACTCATGCTAAACAAATGAAAGAATGAGTAGTTAGTGGCAAACTCGGAGATTTTTCTTGGAGACCGCTAATAATTGAATAGCAGTACATATTGATAAGTATGTTGAGGAGTCACTCCTGCAAAATGGAAAAAAAAAAGCACAGATTTTAAAGCCAGTGATTTTAGTTCAAATCCAGTCACTATTATTTGATAGCTTTATACCTGAACCCTTATAATCAGTTAAGATTCATTTAACTTCAGGGAAAAAGCCAACTTCAAAAGTAGTTTAGGTAAAAAGGGGATTTATTGCCTTATATATATGAGAAATTCAGTGGCAGGGTTTGCTTTAGGCAGTCTCATCCGGAAGTTCAAATGCAGAAATCCAGATTGTCTCTCTGTTCCTCCTTCCACTCTTACAATCTCCCACCATGATTTAGTGACTGTGTCTCTTTTGGATGACTTTATTCTCCAGCTGACATTCTCCATGGGGTTGCTGGTTCTAAGCCTCTAAGTTTATGACATGAGTTAGCAGTTCCAGTGGAAGAGTGTTCTCAAATTGCCAAAACTTTCATAAAATGTCCTGGAATTAAGTCTCATTGGGCCAAATACCTATCTGTGAACCAATCTCTGAGACCAGAGTTATGGAATATACCAATTAGCCAAGCCTGGTCACATGCTCATGCCTGGAGCTGAGGGTGGAGTGGTGTCAGTCTACCAGAAATGTATGGTTAGAGAGTGGGGAAATAGTGGGCCTCCATAGAACAATAGGAGTCCTGTTGTCAAAAAGAGAATGAGTCCAGATCAGGCAGAAACAGCAGATGTCAACTTTAATAGATTTCTTGGCACAAAACTTACAGCAGGTGCTCAGATGTTTTGGAAATGACTGAATCTTTGGGAGCCTTGTTCTTTTTTTGTTCTGTTTTTTTTTTTTTTAAATCTGATAAACTGGTAATCTGTTATCCTTTTGCCTTTAAAAAGTTGTAAGGATTAAATGGAATGATGTATAAAATGTTAAGCACAGTCTCTTACACATTTTTCTTGATATTATATGGATTTTACATCACCTTGGATTTAGAAGAATGGTCACTAAGCAAACTATCAAGCCCTGATGGCTAATTATTTTTACATTTAAAGTATTGCATGAAAATAATGCAATTTTAAGAAGTAGTTTATTCTTGCATAGTTGATTCAGACTTGCTCAAGTGACCAACTTCCTTGATTCATGAATGCAGCACGTAATTTTATTTTTTATTTTTTTTATTATTTATGTATTTGGCTGTGCCAGGTCTTAGTTGCTGCATGCAGGATCTTTGTCGCAGCTTGTGGGTTCTTTAGTTGCAGCACGTGGGTTCTTTAATTGCGGTATGCAGGTTCTTTAGTTGCAGCATGCGGGATCTAGTTCCCTGACCAGGGATTGAACCCGGTCCCCCTGCCTTGGGAGCATGGAGTCTTAACCACTGGACTACCAGAGAGTCCCGCAGCACATAATTTTAAATTCAGTGTATTCATTATAGAAGGCCTTATTTTTCAGAGGCACACTTGTATATCCTTTCTCCAAAGTCCTTCATTTATTTCATTTAATGGAAATATATTAAAAGAAAACTCCTTATGGACTGCTACCAAGGGCTTCAGCGAATGTTCCTGATGCTGTACTTTATAATTGTGATGTTGCACTGAATGTTCAAATAACTTGTCAAAGAAATGTGCCCATGCTGATGACCTTGTTTCAGTGCTCATGCCTAAACATTCGATGTCAGAGCATCTCCTCAGAATAAATGTAGACTGCCATATGTAAATAACTTAAACAGGCTCATTGTTTTACCCTTTGGATTGATGTAAATATAGAATACTGCTGTCTTCTATGAACTACATTTATGAGTGTGTTATCTGTATCTTTCTTATGTAGCTACTGAGTGAAAATGCCATTCTTGATCTGTTTTCAGTAAGGCATGAGCTTGGAGTTGTTACTTCAGGCTTGAGGTTAAGCTTTGTCTATCTATTTTTTGTACTCTTTTGCCCAGTATTCCTTTTAACCAAGGGAATATATCTGTGAGACGGATGATGGAGTTAAAATCTAGGCTCTGGTCATGTAAGAAATTGAAGAGTAATATGCCCAAGTAAGATTTGGACTTTAAAAAATGGATTCATGTGCACTGTTCTATAACCAGCTAACCTAACCACAGACTTTGGACACTATAGATCTTCTTACATGTCCTTTTGCTAACATACGAGTGAAAATGAATGAGCTCTATAAAGAAAGGCAGAAAACAAGTATACTTTACATGCTAATGGGACTGAGTTGTGGTTGGCTCAACTAAAAGATATGCTACTTTGATTCTTGGAAGTTATCACACTCTAATATATTCCATATTTCAATGATTTAATTTTTATTATCTGTCACCCTCACCAGAATTCCAGCTTCATGAAATCACGGTTTTGTCTGTGTAATTCGCAACTGATTCCTCAACCCCTGAAATAGTGCCTGACATAATAGATGTTCAATGAATATTTTCTGAATGAATTCTAATAGACTGTTATGTGCCAATACTCAGGTTGGGGGGAGGGCATCCATGGAGAGATGTCCAAGTAGGGCTGGGTTGGGCTGATACTTGTAATTATAGGTCCCTGCCAGAGATAAAAATATGCACATTGTCTTCAAAGCAATTGTAGATAAAGGTACAAGATTGAAATATGTTTCTATAAACCTTACATAGATGATTGACTAATACTGATGGGATAGAGTTATTACCACTGATCCCCATCTCCTTGAAATGTCACCTTTTTCGTGCTTTGGGAAATGTCTTTTCAATGCTCATCCTCTCCAAAGTACATAGTGAAGTTTCTAGAGTGTATGTGACAGTGTGATGACATCGTCGTTCTGTCAGCTGATAGAAAGTGTGCTTATGTATTCAAGTATTCTAGTGTTTGTAAAATTCGTTATAATTTTAATTACCATGAATATGGATAGATGTAGGCCATGTAAGCAAAAGCTCTTTGGCGTCTTCAATAATTCTAAGAGTATAAGGGGCTTCTAAGATCAGCATGTCTGAGAACTGCTACCATATAACATATAATACCTCTACTTCTGCATTGCCCTTTATCCCTCCCCTCCTTTCTACTTTCTAGTTTTACTGAAATATTAGAAATTATCTGAACTTGACTTAATTTGTATTTAGTTGCCAGTTGCGCATGTACATGGCTTTTCTTCTGCTTAGAATGTCCTTCTTTCCCTTCTTTACTTGAATAACTTCTAATGATTATTAAAATTATAAGAATTTCAGTTCAAACCTTAGCTCCTTTATGAAGCTCTGTAAGAATTACCCTGACAGACATAGGTACCCATCCATTATGGCAATATAGCACCATTTGCATTAATCAATAATAGCATGTGTGATGCTTTGAAAATGACTTTTAATCAAAAGGGCAGAATAGGAATTTTCTACCATTTTCCCCAAAGAACATCAATTTTGACAATCACCTTATAGATGAGAGTGCCTTTGTGGAAGTCTGGGACTTGAGGGGAGAAGTTCTAGCACACCATTGGAGCAAAAACAATCTGAGATTGGACACACTGAATATGGTAAGAGGAACAGTTTTACTTGACCTGCATTCACCCCTCCCCAAAGGCAGCACAGCTCAGTGCCAAGAGAGACTTTCTTGATCCATGATTCTCCCATAGGGGAAAGTGAAAGCATGTGAGTGAGCTCCCAGCTTCTCCAGTTGTGCAAGACGCTGCCAAAGAGACGCACTTCTTCTCACGCCATCCAGAATAATGAGGGTGGGTTGCATGACTGAGGGAAGTGGAGCAGCTGGGAAAACAGGTAGAGATCTGGGCCGGCATCAAAGAGATGCAGATCCCACTAACCACTTGGCAGATTCCATCACAGAGCCTGTCCATTTGCCACTGGGGACACCTAGCCTACCTATCTCCCCAACTGGCCCATGGGGCACCCCTAGTGCTTTGTGCACCTTACTCACACACCCTACTTGGCCTTGTGGCTGGTTCCTTGTGCAAGTCCCTAAAGGTGGCAAGACTGAGCCTTTACTGATGGCTAGTGAACACATCAGAAAGCCAGCCCAACTTTGTGGGAGTGGGAGAACGTACACAAACTTGAGCATCCAGCACTGCCCTAGGGAAAGCAAATAGGGGGCTGTCAGCACCTGGTTTGGCTTTGCAGAATTGAGAGAAGGCATACAATCTTTAGAATTCCTCCAAGAGGGAACAGGAAGTATGGAGCAGGAGTATCCATAGACAAAGTCTGAGAAAGCCTCAGAATTCCAAACAAGGCTGACTTAAGGTACATTGTCAAACCTTTAGGTAGCCTAAGAAAAAAAGCAGACTCAAATAATCAGAAGTGAAAGCGGAAACATTACAACTGATATCACAGAACTACAAAGAATCGTAAGAAACTACTATAAACAATTATATGCCAACAAATTGGATAACCTAGAAGAGATGAATGCATTCCTAGAAATATGCAACCTACTAAGACTGAATCATGAAGAAACAGAAAAATCTGAGTAGACTAATAATGAGTATAGAGATAGAATCAGTAATCAAATAACATCCAACAAAGAACAGCCCAAGACCACATGGTTTCATTGGTGCATTTCAGCAAACACTTAAAGAAGAATAAACACCAAACCTTCTCAAATGCTTCCCAAAAAATTTAAAGAGGAGAGTACTCTGAAACTCATTTTACAAGGCCCACATTACCCTGATGCCAAAGCTAGATAAGACTACTACATGAAAAGAAAACTGCAAGCTAATAACCCTGATGAATACAGATGGAAAAATTCTTAACCAAATACTGTCAAACTAAATTCAACAGCACGTTGGAAGATGATACAACATAATCAAGTGGGATTTATCCCAGGGATGCAAGTATGGTTTAATACATGCAAATCAATAAACACCATAACAATAGAATGAAAGATAAAAATCATATGATCATCTAAATAGGTACAGAAAAAGCATTTGATAAAATTCAGCATCCTTTCATGATAAAAATTCTCAACAAACTGGGTATAGAAGGAATGTACATAGTAAAGGCCACATATGACAAGTCCAAAGCTAACATCATGCTCAACTCTGAAAGGTTGCAAGCTTTACCTGTAAGACCAGGAAGAAGACAAGGATGCCCACTCTTGCCACTTCTATTCAACATGGTACTGGAAGTCTTAGCTAGAGCACTTAGGCAAGAAAAAAAATAGAAAGCTCCCAAATCAGAAAGCAAGAAGCAAGTATCTGTTTGAAAATTATCTCTGTAGATGATTTGACCTTGTATATAGAAAATTTTAAAGACTCTACCAAAAATTATTATAATATATGAATTCAGTAAAGTTGCAAGATACAAAATAAAAAATACAAAAATCAATTGTTCCTATACACTAATAGCAAACTATCTGGGGAAAAAAACAATTCCATTTATTTATTTTTCTAGTTCTCCCCAGCATGCTTTATTGTAGGGGTTCTGATTCAATCATGCAATACAATTTTTTTTACATCTTTATTGGAGTATAATTGCTTTACAATGTTTTGTTAGTTTCTGCTGTACAACAAAGTGAATCAGCTATATGTATACATATATCCCCATATCCCCTCCCTCTTGAGCCTCCCTCCCACCAACCCTATCCCACCCTTCTAGGTGGTCACAAAGCACTGAGCTGATCTCCCTGTGCTATGCAGCAGCTTCCCACTAGCCATCCATTTTACATTTGTAGCGTATATATGTCAGTGCTACTCTCTCACTTCGTCCCAGCTTACTACACTTGCCCCTATGTCCTCAACTCCATTCTCTATACCTGCATCTTTATTCCTGCCCTGCCACTAGGTTGATCAGTACCGTTTTTTTAGATTCTATATATATGTGTTAGCATACGGTGTTTGTTTTTCTCTTTCTGACTTACTTCACACTGTATGACAGACTCTAGGTCCATCCACCTCACTACGAATAACTCAATTGCATTCCTTTTTGTGGCTAGGTAATACTCCATTGTATATATGTGCCACATCTTCTTTATCCATTCATCTGTTGATGGACACTTAGGTTGCTTCCATGTCCTGGTTATTGTAAACAGTGCCGCAATGAACATTGTGGTACATGTCTCTTTTTGAATTATGGTTATCTCGGGGTATATACCCAGTAGTGGGAATGCTAGATCGTATGGTAGTTCTATTTTATTTTTTTAAGGAACCTCCATACTGTTCTCCATAGTGGCTATGTCAATTTACATTCCCACCAACAGTGCAGGATAGTTTCCTTTTCTCCACACCCTCTTCAGCATTTATTGACTCTAGATTGTTTTGATGATGGCCATTCTGACTGGTGTGAGGTGATACCTCATTGTGGTTTTGGTTTGCACTTCTCTAATGATTAATGATGTTGAGCATCTTTTCACGTGTTTGTTGGCAATCTGTATGTCTTATTTGGAGAGGTGTCTATTTAGGTCTTCTGCCCATTTTTGGATTGGCTTCTTTTTTTGATATTGAGCTGCATGAGCTGCTTGTATATTTTGGAGATTAACCCTTTGTCAGTTGCTTCATTTACAAATATTTTCTCCTGAGGGTTTTTTGTCTTCTTTATGGTTTCCTTTGCTGTGCAAAAGCTTTTAAGTTTCATTAGGTCCCATTTATTTCTTTTTCTTTTACTTTTTCTTTTTCTTTTTTTTTTTTTTTGCGGTATGTGGGCCTCTCACTGTTGTGGCCTCTCCCGCTGCGGAGCACAGGCTCTGGACACGCAGGCTCAGCGGCCATGGCTCATGGGCCCAGCCGCTCTGCGGCATGTGGAATCCTCCTGGACCGGGGCATGAACCCGCGTCCCCTGCATTGGCAGGCGGACTCTCAACCACGGTGCCACCAGGGAAGCCCCTATTTATTTTTCTTTTTAATTCCTTTACTCTAGGAGGTGGGTCAAAGAGGATCATGCTGTGATTCCTGTCATCCAGTGTTCTGCCTGTGTTTTCCTCTAAGAGTTTTATAGTGTCTGGCCTTACATTTCGGTCTGTAATCCTTTTTGAGTTTATTTTTGTGTGTAGTGTTAGGGGGTGTTCTAATTTCATTCTTTTACCTGTAGCTGTCCAGTTTTCCCAGCACCACTTATTGAAGAGGCTGTCTTTTCTGCATTGTATATTCTTACCTCCTTTGTCAAAGATAAGGTGACCATATGTGCGTGGGTTTACCTCTGGGCTTTCTATCCTGTTCCACTGATCTATATTTCTGTCTTTCTGCCAGTACCATACTGTCTTGATTACTGTAGCTTTGTAGTATAATCTGAAGTCTGGGAGCCTGATTCCTCCAGATCCGTTTTTCTTTCTCAAGATTGCTTTGGCTATTCAGTGTCTTTTGTGTTTCCATACAAATTGTAAAATATCTTGTTCTAAGTCTGTGAAAAATGCCATTGGTAGTTTGATGGGGATTGCATTGAATCTGTAGATTGCTTTGGGTAGTATAGTCATTTTCACAGTGTTGATTCTTCCAATCCAAGAACATGGTATATCTCTCCATCTGTTTGCATTGTCTTCGATTTCTTTCATCTCTGTCTTATAGTTTTCTGCATACAGGCCTTTTGCCGCCTTAGGTAGGTTTATTCCTAGGTATTTTATTCTTTTTGTTGCAATGGTAAATGGGAGTGTTTCCTTAATTTCTCTTTCAAATTTTTCATCATTAGTGTATCAGAATGCAAGAGATGCCTGTGCATTAATTTTGTATCCTGCTACTTTAACAGATTCATTGATTAGTTCTAGTAGGTTTCTGGTGGCATCTTTAGGATTTTCTGTATATATTATCATGTCATCTGCAAACAGTAACAGTTTTACTTCTTCTCTTCCAATTTTTATTCCTTTTATTTCTTTTTCTTCTCTGATTGCCATGGCTAAAACTTCCAAAACTATTTTGAATAATAGTGGTGAGAGTGGGCAGCCCTGTCTTGTTTCTGATCTTAGAGGAAATGCTTTCAGTTTTTCACCATTGAGAATGATGTTGGCTGTGGGTTTGTAATATATGGCCTTTATTATGTTGAGGTAAGTTCCCTCTATGCCCACTTTCTGGAGAGTTTTCATCATAAATAGGTGTTGAGTTTTGTTAAAAGCTTTTTCTGCATCTATTGAGATTATCATATGGTTTTTCTCCTTCAGTTTGTTAATATGGTGTATCACATTGATTGATTTACATATATTGAAGCATCCTTGCATCCCTGGGGTAAACCCCACTTGATCATGGTGTATGATCCTTTTTAATATACTGTTGGATTCTGTTTGCTAGTGTTTTGTTGCAGATTTTTGCACCTATATTCATGAGTGATATTGGTGTGTAGTTTTCTTTTTTTCTGACTTCTTTGTCTGGTTTTGGTATCAGGGTGATGGTGGCCTCGTAGGATGCATTTGAGAGTGTTCCTCCCTCTGTTATGTTTTGGAAGAGTTTGAGAACGAAAGGTATTAGCTCTTGTCTAAAAGTTAGATAGAATTCGCCTGTGAAGCCATCTGGCCCTGGACTTTTGTTTGTTGGAAGATTGTAAATCACGGTTTCAATTTTACTGCTTGTGATTGGTCTGTTCATATTTTCTGTCTCTTCCTGGTTCAGTCTCAGAAGGTTGTGCTTTCCTAAGGATTTATCCATTTCTTCCAGGTTTTCCATTTTATTGGCATATAGTTGGTTGTAGTAGCCTGTCATGATCCTTTGTATTTCTCCTGTGTCAGTTGTTACTTCTCCTTTATCATTTCTAATTCTTTTGTTTTGAGTGTTCTCCCTCTTTTTCCTGATGAGTCTGGCTAATGGTTTGTCAATTTTGTTTATCTTGTCCAAGAGCCAGCTTTTAGTTTTATTGTTCTTTGCTTTCATTTCCTTCATTTCTTTTTCATTTATTTCTGATCTGATCTTTATGAATTTGTTTTCTTCTGCTAACTTTGGTTTTCTTTCATTTTTCTTTCTCTAATTGCTTTAGGTGTAAGTTTACTTTGTTCATTTGAGATATTTCTTGTTTCTTGATGTAGGATTGTATTGCTATAAACTTCCCTTTTAGAACTGTTTTTGCTGCATCCCATAGGTTTTGGGCTGTCATGTTTTCATTGTCATTTTTTTCTCGGTATTTTTTGATTTCCTCTTTGACTTCTTCAGTGATCTCTTGGTTGTTTAATAGTGTATTGTTTAGCCTCCATTTGTTTGTATTTTTAACAGTTTTCTTCCTGTAATTGATATCTAGTCTCATAGCATTGTGGTCAGAAAACATGCTTGACACAGTTTCAGTTATCTTAAATTTACTGAGGCTTGATTTGTGACCCAGGATGTGGTGTATCCTGGAGAATCTTCTGTGTGCACTTGAGAAGAAAGTGTATTCTGTTGTTTTTGGATGGACTGTCCTATAAATATCATTTAAGTCTATCTGGTCTAATGTGTCATTTAAAGCTTCTGTTTCCTTATTTATTTTCATTTTGGATGATCTGTCCATTGGTGTAAGTGGGGTGTTAAAGTCCCCTACTATTTTTGTGTTACTGTCAATTTCCCCTTTTATGGCTGTTAACATTTGCCTTATATATTGAGGTGCTCCTGTGTTGGGTGTATAGATATTTACAATTGTTTTATCTTCTTCTTGGATTGATCCATTGATCATTATGTAGTGTCTTTCCTTATGTCTTGTAATAGTCTTTATTTTAAAGTCTATTTTGTCTGATATGAGTATTGCTACTCCAGCTTTCTGTTGTTTTCCATTTACATGCAATGTCTTTTTCTGTCCCCTCACTTTCAGTCTGTATGTGTCCTTAGGTCTGAAGCAGATCTCTTGTAGACAGCGTATGTATGGGTCTGGTTTTGGTTTCCATTCAGTGAACCTCTGTCTTCTGGTTGGAACATGTAATCCATTTACATTTAAGGTAGTTATTGATTTGTATGTTCCTGTTACCATTTTCTTAATTGCTTTTGGTTTGTTTTTATAGGTTTTTCTTCTCTTGTGTTTCATGCCTAGAGAAGTTCCTTTAGCATTTGTTGGAAAGCTGGTTTGGTGGTGCTGAATCCTCTTAGCTTTTGCATGTCTGTTAAGCTTTTGATTTCTCTGTCGAATATGAATGAGATCCTTACTGGGTAGAGTAATCTTGGTTGTAGGTTTTTCCCTTTCATCACTTTAAATATATCCTGCCACTCCCTTCTGGCCTGCAAAGTTTCTGCTGAAAGATCAGCTGTTAAATGTATGGTGATTCCCTTGTATGTTATTTGTGGCTTTTCCCTTGCTGCTTTTAATATATATATATATATATATATATATATATATATATATATATATATATATTTAAATTTTTCTTTGAGTCACATATGTCTCAGCATGTTTCTCATTGGGTTTATCTTCTGTGGGACTCGCTGGGCTGCCTGGACTTGATTGACTATTTCCTTTTCCATGTTAGGGAAAATTTTTGAGTATAATCTCTTCACGTATTTTTTCAGAACCTTTCTTTTTTTCTTCTTCTTCTGTGACACCTATAATTCGAACGTTGGTATGTTTAATGTTGTCCCAGAGGTGTCTGAGGCTGTCCTCTATTCTTTTCATTCTATTTTCTTTATTCTGCTCTTTGACAGTCATTTCCACCATTCTATCTTCCAGCTCACTTATCCGTTCCTCTGCATCAGTTATTCTGCTATTGATTTCTTCTAAGGTATTTTTTATTTTAGTTATTGTATTGTTAATTACTGTTTGTTTGCTCTTTAGTTCTTCTAGGTGCTTGTTAAATGTTTATTGTGTTTTTTCTATTCTATTTCTGAGATTTTGGATCATCTTTCCTATCATTACTGTGAATTCTTTTCAGGTAGTTTGCCTATTTCTTCTTCATTTATTTGGTTTTGTGGGTGGTTTTTTTTTTTTGCGCTACATGGGCCTCTCACTGCCGTGGCCTCTCCCATTGTGGAGCACAGGCTCCGGACGCACAGGCTCAGCGGCCATGGCTCACGGGCCCAGCTGCTCCGCGGCATGTGGGATCCTCCCGGACCGGGGCATGAACCCGTGTCCCCTGCATTGGCAGGTGGACTCCCAGCCACTGTGCCACCAGGGAAGCCCGGTTTTGTGGGGTTTTATCTTGCACCTTTGCCTGCAAGATGTTTCTTTGTCTTCTCATTTTGTCTAATTTTCCGTATTTGAGGTCTCCTTTCCCTAGGCCACAGGGTTGTAGCTCCTCTTGCTTCTCTTCTCTGCCCCCAGTGGTGAGTTTGGCCCAGTTGCTTGCGTAGGCTTCCTGATGGGAGGGACTGGTGCCTGTGTTCTGGTGGATAGAGCTGAGTCTTTTTCCTGTGATGAGCAGGGCCATGTCAGGTAGTGTATTTTGGGGTGCCTGTGAGATTAGTATGACTTCAGGTAGTCTGTATGCTGATCGGTGGGTTTGTGCTCTTGTCTTGTTTGTTGTTTGGTGTCAGGTGTCTAGCACTGGGAACTTCAGGCAGATGGGGTGGAGCCATATCTTGGATTCAGGTAGAGGCCTCCGTGAGAGCTCTCGATGATTAATCTTCCATGGGGCTAGGAATTCTCTAGTGGTGCAGAGTCCTGGACTTGGCACTCCCACTCCAGAGCCTCAGGCCCAACTTCCAGTCGAGGAACCAAAGCCCTGCAAGTCGCTCATCCTGGCAATAAAGGGGATAAAAAAAAAAGGCTAACAAACCCCCAGACAAATAGTAAAAAGTAAAATCAAACAAACAGATACAGAAGTAGGGAAACATGCAGACTCACAGCAAAGAAAGGAAAACAGAACCAAATAAAACAAAAAGCAAGAGAACAAGCAGACAAATAATAGAACCCAAGAACAAAATCAAACAATTAAAAAGAAAACTAACAAAAACACAAAACCAAAAAACAAAACCAAAGCAAAGTGCCAAGTGAAGAATGAAGCAAAGAAACAAAACAAACCAGCAAAATTGATAAAGAAAAAGAGAAAGGGGCAAGAAGACAGAACAACAGAAAAGCAACATAGAAATAGAAATATAGAAAAATAAAATAAAAAGTATATTAAAGAAAGAAAATAAAAGGACAAACAAAACCCCTGAGAAATGGTAAAAACAAAATCAAAAAACAAGAACAGAAACAAGGAAATACACACACATGCGAAAGAAACACAAACAGAAACAAGTAAGACAAAAAGCAAGAGAACAATCACCCAAACAGAAAAACCCAAAACACAATCAAAGAGAATCAAAACTAACAAAAACACAAAACCTAAAAACAAAACCAAAGCAGTGTGTCAACTGAAGAATAAAGCAAGGAACAGAACAAACCAATAGAAATGATTTAAAAAGTAATAAAATAAAATAAAATAAGAAGGGAAAAAACACAGAACAACAGAAAAGCAAATTAGAAATGGAAATATTAAATATATATATATATATACTAAAGAAAAAGAAGAAAAAATAAGGTAAAAGAACACAGAACAACAGAAAAAACAAAGTAAAATATATAAAAAAATAAATAATGTTATAAAACACGAAGATCCTAAAAGACTACATTTAAAAAAAAATACTAAATCAACAAGAAGAAAAAACAAAAAAGAAAAAAAGCCAGAGCCAACAACAGAATGAATCAAAACATAATTGTCATATTAATAGAAATTATAGAAATTAATAGTCATAATTATGTTCCCCTGGGGTCTCTGCTGTAAGTGTCCTTGCACATGCTGTTAGCCACAGCCCACCTCCACCTCCCCCAGAGGCCCTCCTGTCCTCTGGGCTGGTCTCTGGACCTGCTATGGGCCCTGTGGGAACCACTCAGACTGTGTTCTGGCCCAGTTCCTGTGTGTGCTTGCCCCCAAGTCCACAGCTGCCAGAGCTAGACAATTTTCATTTTTGGGAACACTCATTGTCCACTCAGATATTCCATAGATGCAGGTCTACCTAGCTGATCATGGGGGATTAAATGTGCAGTTTGTACAGCTAATGGAAAGATTTTCTATCCTCTTCCTTAGGCACCCCATCCCTGGGGTTCAGCTTTGGTTTTATCTCCACCTCTGTGTGTGGTCCACCCACAGGAATCTGATCCTGAGGCTGCCTTGGAGCTCTTCAGTCTGCCTTTGTGAGGACCGGGTGCAGAGGTGGTATGACTGCTTGTATCAAGGGAGCCCTGGCGGTGCCAAATGAGCAGGGAAGCCGGTGGCTGCAGGTGCAAGAGATATGGCCCGTGAGGGCCTTTTCTGGTGCCTGGCATAAGGTGTGTGAGGGCCAGCCCTGAGAGGGCTTTCTCTATTGTTCAGGCGCCGGCATGCGAGAGCCAGCTCTGAGAGGCTTCTTTTGTTGTCCGTCAGCACGTTTTTTGAGGAGAGAGAGGCTGCAGTAGTGACTCCTCCCCCTGCGTGTGACTCAGCAATAATGCCCTGCTTCTGTGACATTCCAGTCCTCCTCCATAGGCATTCCCTGCTGTGGATTTCCTCCCTCCCGTCCCCTCAGTCCATCTCCCCACAGCCAACAGCAGTTCTCACTCCAGGCCTGTTCTCCAGTCCCCACACTCCAGGTCCCAGCGCCCTTGTACACCTATGAACACACGTTACAGACCGGGGCAGGTAGGTGTATTTCTCACTGTGTCTCGTCTGCCACAGGTCGGCCGCTTCACCCTCTTCTGACAGCCTCAAATGTTTCCCTTCTGGCCCAATTGATTTCCGTCTGAGAGGGGGTTTCCCCACATTCGGGAATCTCTCCTCTGCTTCAGCTCCCCAGCCCCAGGGTGCAGGTCCCATCCCGCTTCCTCTCCTCCTCCATCTCCCTTCCTTTTTTTTTTGTCCTTTCCAGTGTCCAAGGTCTTCTGGTAGCTTTCAGCTGGTGTTCTGTGAGAATTGTTGCATCTATAGATGTATTCCTGATGCATCCATGGAGATAGATGAACTCCACGTCCTCCTACTCCTCCACCATCTTAACTCCAACAATTCCATTTAGAGTAGCATCAGAAATAATAAAATACTTAAGAGTGAATTTAACTAAGGTGGTTAAAGACCATACACTGAAACTAAGACATTGCTGAAAGCAATTGAAGAAGATACAAATAAATGGAAAGATACCTGAGATCATGGATCAGAAGAATTAATATTGTTAAAATATTTATATTACCCAAAGCCATCTATAGATTCAATGCAATTCCTATCAAAATTCAAATGGCATTTTTCATAGGAATAGAAAACAATTCTAAAAGTTGTATGGAACCACAAAAGACCTGCAGTAGCCAAAGCAATCCTGAGAAAAACCAACAAAGCTGAAGGCAACATATGTCTGATTTCCAACTGTATTACAAAGCTATTTTGATCAAAACAGTATGGAACTGACATAAAGGTAGACTTACAGACCAATGGAACAGAATTGAGAGCCCAGAAATAAACACATTTATATACAGCCCAGTAATAATTGACAAGCCAAGAATATTCAGTGGATAAACTTTCTTCACTAAATGGTTTTGGGAATACTGGATATTCACCTGCAGAAGAATTAAACTAGATCCCTATCTTATACCACTTACAAAAATAAACTCAAAATGGACTTAAATGTGAGACTTAAGTCATAAAAATCCTAGTAGAAAACAGGGAAAAAGCTCCTTGACTTTGGTCTTGGCAGTGGTTTTTTTAGATATGACATCAAAAACATAAGCAATGAAAACAAAAATTAGTAGAACTAGGTCATGCTAAAAGGGTTTTGCAAGGGAAATAAATAATTAACAAAATGAAAAGGCAACCTATGGAATGGGAGAAAATATTTGCCTACCACATATCTGATAAGTGGTTATATGCAAAATATATAAGGAACTTATATAATTCAATAGCAAAATACCAAATAGTCCTATTAAATAATGGGCAGTGGAATTGAATAGACATTTTTTCCAAAGATGGCATACAAATAGCCATCAGGTATGTAAAATAATGCGCAACATCACTAAACATCGGGGAAATGATTAGTGAAGTCAAAACCACAGTGAGATATCACCTCACACCTCTTAGAAAGGCTTTTAACAAAAAGACCAGATAAAAAATGCCGGTGAGGATGTGGAGAAAATGGAACCTTAGTGTACTATTGGTGAAAATGTAAATTGGTACAGCCACTATGGAAAATAATATGGAGGTTCCTAAAAAATTAAAGATAGAACTATCAAATGATCCAGCAATCCTACTTCTTGAATACAGTCAGCCCTTTGCAGTTCCACAGCCATGAGTGGAAAATATTCGAAAAAAATTTTTCCAGAATGTTCTAAAAGGCCAAACTTGCATTTGCCATGTGCTGGCAACTAATTACATAGCCTTTATGTTGTATTTACAACTATTTACACAGAATTCATATTGTCATAGGTATTATGAGTTATCTAGGGATGCTTCAAAGTATACGGGCAGATGTGTGAAGGTTATACGCAAATACATCATTTTATTTAAGGGACTGGAGCATCCTCGGATTTTGGTAACCACAGGGGGTCCTGGAATCAATCCCCCGTGGATACTGAAGAACAACTGTATGCATCTGAAGAAGATGAAATCACTATTTTGAGGAGATCAATTCACTCCTATGTTTGTTGTAGCATCATTCACAGTAGCAAGACATGGCAACAACATGTGTCCATTGACAGATGAATAGATAAAGAAAACCTGGTATATGTGTGTGTGTGTGTGTGTGTGTGTGTGTGTGTGTGTGTGTGTGTGTGTATGTGTGTATATATGTGTGTGTGTGTGTGTGTATATATATATATACACACATATATACACACACACATTCACACAATGGAATATTATTCAGCCATGAAAGTAGGACATCCTCCCATTTGCAACAACATGTATGGACCTTGAGGGCATTTTGCTAAGCAAAATAAGTGAGACAGAGAAAGAGAAATATGGCATGGTCTTACTTATATATGGAAGCTAAAAAAGCCAAAACCAAAGAAACAGAGTAGAACAGTGTTTGCCATGGGGTGGGGGAAATGTGGAGATGTTGGTCAAAGGGTATAAACTTATTCAGTTATAATATGAATAAGTTCTGGGGACTCTAATGTACAACATGGTGATTATAGTTAATAATACTGTATTATATACTTGAGAGTTGCTCAGAGAGTAGATCTTAAATGTTCTCACCATAAAAAAACCTAAATGGTAACTGTATGAGGTGATGGATGTGTTAACTAGCCTTATTATGGTCATCATACACAATATTTATGTGTATCGAATCATCATGTTGTACACTTTGAAATTACACTTTTATTTTAACTTATGTCTCAATAAAGCTGGGGAAAAAAAGAAATGACTTTTGTGTACATGTTAGTCTCCCAAACAAATTTATTGACAGTGTGAACTCTGATTTTTAAGCACGTTTTCCCCAAGGAGTACCATGCAGTGCACATTAAACATTTCTTGAATTAACAATAATAAAAATAATCATATCTGATATTTATTGAGCACTTATATGCAGGTATTAGTCTATGAACTCTAATAATATTATCTTATTTAATCCTAACCACAACTTTGTGGGGTAAGTACCATTTTCATGTAAAGGGATTAAAATAATACCTGGCATATGACAGGGCTCAGCAAGTGTCAACTATTACAATTATCATCATTATCATAATCATCACCAAACTACATGAAAACACTGAGATGCAGATAGGTTAACTAACTCCCCCAAAGTCACACAGATAGTTAAGTGGCAGAACTAGTTTGAATCCTAGAATTGTAGCTCCAGTACTTAGGCACTGAATTACTACTCTTATATTGCTGGTCTATAAACAAGTTAATAATGGCAATGAAAATAGTTACAGAAATGACCTCATGGTTTGGCTCGTCCAAAATTAATTTATTTCTGGAGAAAGGGCTACAGCCTCTTTAACCAGAGAATGATGAAAAACTTCATTAAGATTTGACAAGGTGAAGAAGAGTTATACATTATAGAGAAAAGAGTGGTAGCTTGACAGGACATTTATCACAACAGTATCAGTTGAAATCTAATTCTGTGGCCACTTGCAATAGAATCCGACAAAAGGTTAGATAGGAAATAGATAACCAGTTGCTGGATTTTAGGGGACAGGGAAATATATATTGATACACGCTATTCCCCACCTGTTCCCCCATAAGCAAGGGCAGCAGCTGGCTCCTATGGTAGACCAGCCTAAGAACCAAGGGGAGAAAACAGATTCGACAGTGGGGAGGCTGAGTTTGGATTAAGCACTGCTCTTTAGGCATTGCTGGGCTCTGTGCTTGTAAATGAACTGTAGAGGTGCTTTTATCAATAGGACAGTCAGGTCATCCCAGGCAGGAAAGGCATGTACATGTAACATATGAACAGGGGGTTAACAATAATTATATATTCTATTTGTAGGTTTCAGTGGTTTTCAGACTGCTCTTCAGAGCTATAGAGATTTTTGAAAACCCCTCTCAAAGGCTGTCAAAGTGGGGGAGGGGTGAGTGGGTAGCATTTCAGGCCACCTACTTCCATGTTAACCAAATCATCTCTACTTTAATCCTCTTATATATTGGGCTTCTGCATGGCATTTCAGTTGACCAGAATGACCTGTCTGCAGCTAAAGTTATTTTCAAAATCATTTGGCTTTAGTCACTAAGTACTTTCACACAATTTCCTAGTAATTGTCTTAGCTGTCCTGTTTTGTAGTTGAGAAAGCAGAAGATCAGAGAATTAAGGTAATTTGCCTAGGATCACAAACTAGTAAATTGTGGAGTTGGGACTCAAACACACTGTTTTTACTTCCAAGTCCAGTTCTCTTTCCATTTCACCAATGATGGCTACTTGTGGGACTGTATATATACATTTTTGACAATAAGTATTTTTTATAAGCTTACTGAGGCATAATTAACAAAATTGTAATATATATAAAGTGTACAGTGTGATGATTTGATATATGTATACATTTTTTTTTTTGCGGTACGCAGGCCTTTCACTGTTGTGGCCTCTCCTGTTGTGGAGCACAGGCTCCGGACGCGCAGGCTCAGCGGCCATGGCTCATGGGCCTAGTCGCTCCGCAGCATGTGGGATCTTCCTGGACCGGGGAACGAACCCGTGTTCCCTGCACTGGCAGGCGGACTCTCAAACACTGCGCCACTAGGGAAGCCCTATTTGAAAGGAGTCCCACCATCAATTTAATTAACACATCCACCACCTCACATAGTTAACTTTTTTTGTGTGAGAACAGTTAAGATGTACTCTTAGGAAATTTCAGTTCTATGATACATTATTATCAACTGTAGTCACCATGCTGTACATTAGATCTTCAAAAGTTGTTCATCTTACAGCTAAGAGTTTGTACCCTTTTACCAACCGCTCCACATTTTCCCCACCTGTCAGCCCTTGACAATCACCATTCTGTTTCTATGAGTTCAGCTGTTTTCTTTTTCTTGATTCAACATATAAGTGGAATCATGTAGTATTTGTCTTTGTCTATCTGGCTTATTTTGCATAGCATAATGCCCTTCGGGTTTATCCATGGGGTTTCAAATGACAGGATTTCCTTATTTTTAAAGGATGATTAATATTCCATTGTGTTATATACAAAAAACACACATTTTCTTTATCCTTTCATCCATAGGTAAGCACTTAGTTTGTTTCTGTATCTTGGTTATTGTCGGTTTACTGCAAAAAACATGGGGTTGCAGATATCTCTTTGATCTAGTGGTTTTGTTTCCTTCAGATGTATACTCAGAAGTGGAATCCCTGGATCATATGGTAGTTCTATTTTAAATTTCTTGAGGAACCTCCATAGAAGTTTTCATAGTGGCTGTACCGATTTACATGCCCACCAGTAGTGCACAAGTATTCCCTTCTCTCCTCATCCTTGCCAGCACTTATTATTTGTGGTCTTTTTAATAGCCATTCTGACAGGTGTGGGGTCATATCTCATTTTGGTTTTGATTTGCATTTCCCTGATAATTAGTGATGTTGAGCATCTTTTCATATACTTATTGGCCATTTGTATGTCTTCCTTGGAGATGTGTCTATTCAGATCATTTGCTCATTTTTTTAATTTGGATATTTGGTTTTGTTACTGAGTTGTATGAGTTCCTAATATATTTTGAATATTAACTCCTTATATATTTTGGAGAGTAGCTCCTTATCAGATATGTGGTTTGCAAATATTTTTTTACATTCTATATGTTTCCTTTTTATTCTGTTGATGATTACCTTTGCTGAGCGGAAGCCTTTTTCATTTTAATATAGTCGCACTTGTTTATTTTTTGCCTTTTTTGCCTTTGCTTTTGGTATCAAATATACAAAATCATTGCTAAGACCAGTGTCAAGGAAATTATCCCCTGTGTTTTCTTCTAGGAGTTTTATGGTTTCAGGTTTACATTCAAATCTTTAATCCATTTTGAATTGATTTTTGTGTTTGGTATAAGACAGTGGTCCAATTTCATTTGTTTGCAAGTGAATATCCATTTTTCCCAGTACCATTTATTGAAGAGACTATCCTTTCCCCATCGTATAGTTTTGGTGCCTTTGTTGAAAATGAATTGACCATATATGCATGGGTTTATTTCTGGGTTTTTGATTTCACTGCATTTATCTAAGTATCTGTTTTCATGCCAGTGCCATTTGACCTTCTAGTAGAGCATGGATATAAGGACTTAGGGAAAGAATATAAAGCATGGTCTTGGCCCCAGAGTAGATTCTGTTGACTCCTATCACCATATCTACTCACCTATCAGAATCTGTATTCATTTTCTCTGCCTTCCTACTAGTTAGAATAGATGAATTCCTTGTGCTCCTAATAAAACCAATCTTTCCAGTTTTGCACAAGATCATAACCCTTTTCACCTTGTCAACAATATTACATCAGCTATTATCTCCTCTCTTTCCTACATTATCAATTTTTCTCCCTCCTTGGTTACTCCTTTCAGCACACAGATATGCTCTTCATCCCATCTTAAAAGAAACCAATCTCTTGAATCTACTCCCCTATGTTCCACCACCTTCCACCTAATTTCTCTGTTCTTCTTTGCTGCAAAATTCCTTAAAATTGTCTACACTTGGTCTCTAAATCTGTATCATGTTTGATTTTTATTGTCTCTTTCTCTCAACCAGAATGTAAATTCAACATGGCAGGGACTTTTGTTTGTTTTGTTCCATGCTATATCCCCAGCACCTAGAACAGTACCTAGAATGTAGTAGGGACTCATTAAATAATAGATGAAAATGAATCTGGAAAGGCAAATAAAAATAAGCTAAAGTGTTTAACAGGGTTTTCATATGTTAGACACACAACCAATAGTAGTTAACTTTCTTTTAAACATATTAGTCAGCATCTGTGTAAATAAGTGTCAGTCCACATTGTATCAACTGATAACAATGTGTTGAAAGTTGTAGGGTGCATGTGGTTAGGTGAGACTTCCTAGAGGGATTTACAAAAACCTGAGAGTTCTTATTTTGACTCTTTCACATCTTGTTTGACTGGCATTGTTCTATGCCAGTTCTATGACCTTTTCCTTCCCTATATTTCTCTTGGGCATGGTTAATCCTGGAGACATGAGTCTTTGGAGGTAGTTCTGTTTTGTGCTTCTTGCTAACAGAGCTGTGAGCTCAAAATGGAACTGGAGAAGGTGAAAGTCTGCTTTTCCTTCCCTCATTTTCATCTTAGAGGCCTCTTTGCCCCTTTGTTAGTGCTAGGGACAGGAAGGTCAACCCACAACTTCATTTACATTTCTAATTTCTGTCTATGAATAACAAGGATATTAAAAGCTCTCTGATAAATAATAGGACATAAATTTGGCCTTGGGTTATTCTTGGTGAAAGACCCTCCTATGCTAAAAGGACTGTTCTAAAATAATATTCTTCCTCTTGAAGATAACGTAGGAGAATTTTTTTTTTTTTTTTTTTTAGTTTCTGGACGGTCTCTGTGGTTCTGAGTCAAATGAAATCCTCAGGGCTGTCAAAATGCCAAGGTTGGCCCTAAAAATGTCCCACTCTCATGGGAGTGCTTAGTCTCTGAGTTGTAAGGGGTAGCAGAGATTATTGAGTTCACCTCACAGGGGAGTTTTAAAAGTAATGTTAGGTTATGTTTTTTTGTTTTAATTCCTTAAAATGTTATGGAAATGCAAATCAAGCAGGCCCAAAGTTCTAGTAGTAATTTACTCATGTATGTCCCATGTAGAAGGTAATGGAAATATTAGGGTGAGTAAGCCTGACCTCAGATACTCCTTGTGTAGTGTCCAACCTGATGACCAGTTGGAGCAGGAGCAAGAACTACCTTCAGGTAGTTCTCCAGATAATGTTGCACAATGCACTATGGTGAAATTTCTATTGTGTTCTAAAGTTGCAAACATTGACTCTCATACCTAGCAGGATAGAGCTCTAGAAGGCTTAGAGATGGACATTGGACCCATAACTGCTGTAATCCTGTATCAGAAAATACTGCCATTACAATTGTGTAATAATAGGAAATATTAGCATTAGATCTATTGACACTTGCATTTTTGCTTTGTTCCTGTTTATTGAGATACATAAATTAAAGATGTACTTGCTTTGAAATCATAGCAAATTGCATTGCTTGCTCTGCTAATTAATCACCTCAGGAAATCCACAGTCTTTTTACTCTAATCAAAACATTCAACCACCCTGGAAGAGATTGGCATTAAAGCTTCTGCTGCTTTCCCTAGGAAGAATGTAATTTTATGTTTATTTCTCAAACCTAAGAACTGGAGTCCATTTTTTCCTATGTTGTGAGAATTTAGACAATGTGGGTGTGCGTATGTGTGTGTATATATATATATTTATATATACATACACCTCTTTTTGGTAAGTTGATATTTATTTTGTGACTGCCAGTGGTGGTGATAGATTTCTTCTAGTATGGTGAGTATTATCTAAGATCTCATGCTGCGTCATTTGGTATTGGTACCCTGGAGTTAGAGGATCTATAAAATGTGGACAGTTTCTTCCTCCTCTGATAGACTACAAGAGTAATATGTCATGAAATTATACCCAGTGACAGGCGTGAGAAGGATTACCGAAGCAATACAACAGAAACAAAGCAGTGCTTAGTATAGCAGTTGATACATGAGAAGCATTAAATAAGTTCTTATTGAATAAATTAATGAAGTAATATGGTTAAATCAAACATTTACTGAGTTCCTGCTAGTGATTGTCAATACACAGTTCATTCTTTATTTACCAGAAAAGAACTTTTTTCCTTGGATTGGGGAAAAAAATCCATAATAGGGCTTAAAAGCAATTATAAAACACAGTAGTACAAATTGAACCATCTGGCTAATTCAAGGCCCATACAGGCCAGGCTGAATATTTAGAATCATGCAGAAAATCTATCTACATATCTATAGGGTTTGGGAGCTTAGTAGCTGAATGTTTTGGCCTAAGATTTTTATAGTATCATTTGCTGAATCTCTCTTCTTAGATCTGACATGGGAAGTAGAAAAATGGTATGGTAGTCATCATTCCTGATAGTGTTACACTGTAATTGTTCTCCTCAATCACAACACTTCGATAAGTATTAATATATGAATATGTATATGTTTATTGGATATTTTCCCCTAGGTCAGATTTATATAAATAGTTCCTCAATTGACATTTTTCTCCTTTATTACCAATGCTATATTTGAATGCATTGTTGTATCATTTTGTGCTGAAGTGATTGTAGAATACCTGTAACCTGTCATATTATATGTCCTGTTCACATCAGATGTTTTTAGTTATGTTTTATTGGCAAGTCCAGTGATTTGGAAATGTATTGACACATGTAGATCCTTACTAGTGGACATTTTGATTCTTTCCAAACCTTTTCATTTCCAAAAAATTCTACAATCAGCATTTCTGTACATGTGCAGAAATGGGAGAGTTTCTCTAGGGTATTTTCTTAGAAATGGGAGACCTGGGTCACAGTGTATGAATATCTTCAGTTTTACTAGATAATGCTCTATATCTTTATCTATCGATATATATCAATATCAGTTCACCCCCACCTGAGGTCTAGAAGCATTTACCTTTCTTTCCATCTAATACTTATCTTTTTCTGTGTTATCAATATGAATTTTTCTTCGTCTTACCTAAGAAATTCTCATCTGTCACAGTGTTATAATTATTCTCCTCTAGTTATGTGTTCATGATGCATGCTAGGGCTCAAATTTTATATTTTCTATATGTATAACCAGTAGTCTTACTATAATAAGTAGCCCTTCTTCTTTCCACTGATTTGTGATGCCTTCTTTATCATAAACCATATTTCTATAGGTACTTGAGTGTACTTCTTTTTTTTGGTCCCATTAGTTTGTCTACCTGGGGCCAATATCACACTGACTTACGAAGCATTATCGTAAATCATGATGTATTACAGAACTTTGTATTTACTCCTTGTTCTTCTTCAAAATTGTGTCTTGGCTATCTCTTACAAATTGTAAAGTCAGCTTCTCAAGCTCTAGGAGAAATTCTATTGATGATTTTAAATTGGGATAGAATTGATTTTATAGATTAATTTGGGAGGGAGATATAACTTCATGGTATTGAATATTTCCATCAATGAATATGGTACAACTTTCAATATATTAAATATTCAAGCAAAATATTTACTTTCCTCTCGGACAATTGAAGGCGCTTATAACAGTTTAATCAATTCCTCCCATTGCTTATGTAATAGTTATTTAATACATTATTTTCACTTTGTTTTAAACTATAATTGGCTGTTATGTGTATTGTTGATAGCTAATTTTATTTACATTAACTCTTGTTTTTCACCACTTTCTTTGTTTATTATTGCCTTTTGTATTTCACTCCTTCACTATGGGCCGTATTTCCTTTCTTGCTGAATTACATTATTTAGTAGTTTTCCAGGGAGTGTCTATGAGTAACAAAATTAAGATTCCCTTGTCTGTAAATACCTTTAATGTATACGTGTGGAATTTTAAACTCTCTTTGCACCCGTCAAATATGATTTTCTTCAATTTTGGAAAACATGCCACCAATAACTGTTCAGATATTGCCTACCTTACATTGTTTCTAATATATTTTTCTATAATTTATATTAGACCTTCTTAATTTGTCCTTCACATCCTTCAAACTCCCTTTCAAAATCTGTACCTTTCCGTTTCTCTGTGTTGTACTTAGGATAATTTTCTCAGGTCTAGCTTTCATATTTCAAATTTTTTCTTCACTTTTGTCTTTCTCATTTGGCATTCAACTAAATCATGGACTTTTTAATTGTAATAACTTTTATTTTAATTTGTAGGATTCTGTTTCATTATTTTTTGAAATGACCAGTTTTTTTGCTGATGTCCTATTTATTCCTTATAGTTTTCATTCCCTTTTTATTTCTAACATCTTTATTGGAGTATAATTGCTTTACAATGGTGTGTTAGTTTCTGCTTTATAACAAAGTGAATCAGTTATACATATACATATATCCCCATATCTCTTCCCTCTTGCGTCTCCCTCCGTCCCACCCTCACTATCTCACCCCTCTAGGTGGTCACAAAGCACCAAGCTGATCTCCCTGTGCTATGTGGCTGCTTTGCACTAGCTATCTGTTTTACATTTGGTAGTGTATATATGTCCATGCCACTCTCGCACTTTGTGCCAGCTTACCCTACCCCCTCCCCATATCCTCAAGTCCATTCTCTAGTAGGAATGCGTCTTTTTTCCCGTCTTGCCCCTAGGTTCTTCATGACCATTTTTTTCCTTCTTAGATTCCATATATATATATTTGTTAGAATAGCATTTGTTTTCCTCTTTATGACTTACTTCACTCTGTATGAAAGACGCTGGGTCCATTCATCTCACTACAAATAACTCAATTTCGCTTCCTTTTATGGCTGAGTAATATTCCATTATATATATTTGCCACATCTTCTTTATCCATTCATCTGTTGATGGACACTTAGGTTGCTTCCATGTCCTGGCTATTGTAAATAGAGGTTCAATGAACATTGTGGTACATGACTCTTTTTGAATTATGGTTTTCTCAGGGTATATGCCCAGTAGTGGGATTGCTGGGTCGTATGGTAGTTCTATTTTTAGTTTTTTAAGTAACCTCCATACTGTTCTCCATAGTGGCTGTGTCAATTTACATTCCCACCAACAGTGCAAGAGGGTTCCCTTTTCTCCACACCCTCTCCAGGCTTTATTGTTTGTAGATTTTTTGATGATGGCCATTCTGACCGCTGTGAGATGATATCGCATTGTAGTTTTGATTTGCATTTCTCTAATGATTAATGATGTTGAGCATTCTTTCATGTGTTTGTTGGCAATCTGTATATCTTCTTTGGAGAAATGTCTATTTAGGTCTTCTGCCCATTTTTGGATTGGGTTGTTTGTTTCTTACATATTGAGCTGCATGAGCTGCTTGTAAATTTTGGAGATTAATCCTTTGTCAGTTGCTTCATTTGCAAATATTTTCTCCCATTCTGAGGGTTGTCTTTTGGTCCTGTTTATGGTTTCCTTTGCTGTGCAAAAGCGTTTAAGTTTCATTAGGTCCCATTTGTTTATTTTTGTATTGCTTTCAATTTCTTAAAGAGGTGGGTCAAAAAGGATCTTGCTGTGAATTATGTTATGGAGTGTTCTGCTTCTGTTTTCCTGTAAGAGTTTAATAGTGTCTGGCCTTACATTTAGGTCTTTAATCCATTTTGAGTTTATTTTTGTGTATGGTGTTAGGGAGTGTTCTAATTTCATTCTTTTTCATGTAGCTGTACAGTTTTCCCAGCACCAGTTATTGAAGAGGCTGTCCTTTCTGCACTGTATATTCTTGCCTCCTTTATCAAAGATAAGGTGACCACCTATGCGTGGGTTTATCTCTGGGCTTTCTATCCTGTTCCATTGATCTATCTTTCTGTTTTTGTGCCAGTACCATACGGTCTTGATTATTGCAGCTTTGTAGTATAGTCTGAAGTCAGGGAGCCTGATTCCTCCAGCTCCGTTTTTCTTTCTCAAGATTGCTTTCGCTGTTCGGTGTCTTTTGTGTTTCCATACAAATTGTGAGATTTTTTGTTCTAGTTCTGTGAAAAATGCCAGTGGTAGTTTGATAGGGATTGCATTGAATCTGTAGATTGCTTTGGGTAGTAGAATCATTTTCACAGTGTTGATTCTTCCAATCCAACAACATGGTATATCTCTCCATCTATTTGTATCATCCTTAATTTCTTTCATCAGTGTCTTATAATTTTCTGCATAGAGGTCTTCTGTCTCCTTAGTTAGGTTTATTCCTAGGTATTTTATTCTTTTTGTTGCAGTGATAAGTGGGAGTGTTTTCTTGATTTCACTTTCAGATTTTTCATCATTAGTGTATAGGAACGCAAGAGATCTCTGTGCATCAGATTCGTATCCTACTACTTTACCAAATTCATTGATTAGCTCTAGTAGTTTCCTGGTAGCATCTTTAGGATACTCTATGTGTATTATCATGTCATCTGCAAACAGTGACAGCTTTACATCTTGTTTTTCAATTTGGATTCCTTGTATTTGTTTTTCTTCTTTAATTGCTGTGGCTAAAACTTCCAAATCTATGTTGAATAATAGTGGTGAGAGTGGGCAACCTTGTCTTGTTCCTGATCTTAGTGGAAATGGTTTCAGTCTTTCACCATTGAGGATGATGTTGGCTGTGGGTTTGTCATATATGGCCTTTATTATGTTGAGGAAAGTTCCCTCTATGCCTACTTTCTGCAGGGTTTTTATCATAAATGGGTGTTGAATTTTGTCAAAAGCTTTCTCTGCATCTATTGAGATGATCATATGGTTTCTCTCCTTCAATTTGTTAATATGGTGTATCACATTGATTGATTTGTGTATATTGAAGAATCCTTGCATTCCTGGGGTAAACCCCAAATGATCATGGTGTATGATCCTTTTTTTGTGCTGTTGGATTCTGTTTGCTAGTATTTTGTTGAGGATTTTTACATCTATGTTCATCAGTGATATTGGCCTGTAGTTTTCTTTCCTTGTGACATCTTTTTCTGGTTTTGGTATCAGGGTGATGGTGGCCTCGTAGAATGAGTTTGGGAGTGTTCCTCCCTCTGCTATATCTTGGAAGAGTTTGAGAAGGATAGGTGTTAGCTCTTCTCTAAATGTTTGATAGAATTCGCCTGTGAAGCCATCTGGTCCTGGGCTTTTGTTTGTTCAAAGATTTTTAATCACCATTTCAATTTCAGTGCTTGCGATTGGTCTCTTCATACTTTCTATTTCTTCTTGTTCAGTCTCAGAAGGTTGTTCATTTCTTCCAGGTTGTCCATTTTATTGGCATAGAGGTGTTTGTAGTAATCTCTCATGCTACTTTGTAGTTCTGCAGTGTCAGTTGTTACTTCTCCTTTTTCATGTCTCATTCTATTGATTTGCATCTTCTCTCTTTTTTTCTTGATGAGTATGGCTAATGGGTTTATTAATTTTATTTACCTTTTCAACGAACCAGCTTTTAGTTTTATTGATCTTTGCTATCGTTTCCTTCATTTCTTTTTCATTTATTTCTGATCTGATCTTTATGATTTCTTTCCTTCTGCTAACTTTGGGGTTTTCCTCGTTTTTCTTTCTCTAATTGATTTAGGTGTAAGGTTAGGTTGTTTATTTGAGATGTTTCTTGTTTCTTAAGGCAGGATTGTATTGTTAGAAACTTCTGTCTTAGAACTGCTTTTGCTGCACCCATAGGTTTTGGGTCGTCGTGTTTCATTGTCATTTGTTTCTAGGTACTTTTTGATTTCCTGTTTGATTTCTTCAGTGATCTCTTGGTTATTAAGTAGTGTATTGTTTATCTTCCATGTGTTTGTATTTTTTACAGATGTTTTCCTGTAATTGATAAGTAGTCTCATAGTATTGTGGTCGGCAAAGTTACGTGATATGATTTCAATTTTCCTAAATTTACCAAGGCTTGATTTGTGACCCAAGATATGATCTATCCTGGAGAATGTTCCATGAGCACTTGAGAAGAAAGTGTATTCTGTTTTTTTTTTGCATGGAATGTCCTATAAATATCAATTAAGTCCATGTTGTTTAATGTATCATTTAAAGCTTGTTTATTTGAGATGTTTCCTGTTTCTTAAAGTAGGATTATATTGCTATAAACTTCCCTCTTAGAATTGCTTTTGCTGCACCCCATAGGTTTTGGGTCGTTGTGTCTCCACTGTCATTTGTTTCTAGGTATTTTTTGATTTCCTCTTTGATTTCTACAGTGATGACTTCATTATTAAGTAATGTATTGTTTAGCCTCCATGTGCTTCTATTTTTTACAGATCTTATCCTGTAATTGATACCTAGTCTCATAGCGTTGCAGTCAGAAAAGATACTGGATATGATTTCAATTTTCTTAAGTTTACCAAGGATAGATTTGTGACCGAAGATATGATCTATCCTGGAGAATGTTCCATGAGCACTTGAGAAGAATGTGTATTCTGTTGTTTTTGGATGGAATGTCCTATAAATATCAATTAAGTCCATCTTGTTTAATGTATCATTTAAAGCTTGTGTTTCCGTATTTACTTTCATTTCGGATGATCTGTCCATTGGTGAAAGTGGGATGTTAAATTCCCCTACTATGATTGTGTTACTGTCGATTTCCCCTTTTATAGCTGTTAGTATTTGCCTTATGTAATGAGGTTCTTCTATGTTGGGTGCATAATTATTTACAATTGTTATATCTTCTTCTTGGATTGATCCCTTGATCATTATGTAGTGTCCTTCTTTGTCTCTTCTAATAGTCTCTATTTTAAAGTCTATTTGGTCTTATATGAAAATTGCTACTTCAGCTTTCTTTTGATTTCCATTTGCATGGAATATCTTTTTCCGTCCTCTCACTTTCAGTCTGTATGTGTCCCTAGGTCTGAAGTGGGTCTTTTGTAGACAGCATATATACGGGTCTTGTTTTTGTATCCATTGAGCCAGTCTGTGTCTTTTGGTGGGAGCATTTAATCCATTTATATTTAAGGTAATTATTGACATGTATGTTCCTATTCCCATTTACTTAATTGTTTTGGGTTTGTTACTGTAGGTCTTTTCCTTCTCTTGTGTTTCTTGCCTAGAGAAGTTCCTTTAGAATTTGTTGTAAAGCTGGTTTGGTGGTGCTGAACTCTCTCAGCTTTTGCTTGTGTGTAAAGGTTTTAATTTCTCCATCAAATCTGAATGAGATCCTTGCTGGGTAGAGTAATCTTGGTTGTAGGCTTTTCTCCTTTATCACTTTAAATATGTCCTGCCACTCCCTTCTGACTTGCAGAGTTTCTGCTGAAAGACCAGGTTTTAAGCTTATGGGGATTCCCTTGTGTGTTTTTTGTTGTTTTTCCCTTGCTGCTTTTAATATGTTTTCTTTGTATTTAATTTTTGACAGTTTGATTAATATGTATCTTGGCATGTTTCTCCTTGGATTTATCCGGTATGGGACTCTCTGTGCTTCCTGGACTTGATTAACTATTTCCTTTCCCATATTAGGGAAGTTTTCAACTATAATCTCTTCAAATATTTTCTCAGTCCCTTTCTTTTTCTCTTCTTCTTCTGGGACCCCTGTATTTCAAATGTTGGTGTGTTTAATGTTGTCCCAGTGGTCTCTGAGACCGTCCTCAATTCTTTTCATTTTTTTTTTCTTTATTCTGCTGTGCACTAGTTATTTCCACTATTTTATCTTCCAGGTCACTTATCTGTTCTTCTGCCTCAGTTATTCTGCTATTGATCCCTTGTATAGAATTTTAAATTTCATTTATTGTGTTGTTCATCACTGTTTGTTTGCTCTTTAGTTTTTCTAGGTCCTTGTTAAATGTTTCCTGTATTTTCTCCATTCTGTTTCCAAGATTTTGGATCAGCTTTACTATCAGTATTCTGAATTCTTTTTCAGGTAGAGTGCCTATTTCCTCTTCATTTGTTAGGTGTGGTGGGTTTTTCCCTTGCTTCTTCATCTGATTTGTGTCTTTCTGTCTTCTCATTTTGCTTAACTTACTGTGTTTGTGGTCTCCTTTTCACAGGCTGCAGGTTCATAGTTCCCATTGCTTTTGCTGTCTGCCCCCATTGGCTAAGGTTGGTTCAGTTGGTTGTGTAGTCTTCCTGGTGGAGGGGACTAGTGCCTGTGTTCTGGTGGATGAGGCTGGATCTTGTCTTTCTGGTGGGCAGGTCCACGTCTGGTGGTGTGTTTTGGGGTGTCTGTGACTTATTATGATTTTAGGCAGCCTCTCTGCTTATGGGTGGGGCTGTGCTCCTGTCTTGCTAGATGTTTGGCTTGGGGTGTCCAGCACTGTAGCCTGCTGGTTGTTGAATGGAGCTGGGTCTTGGTGTTGAGATGGATATCTCTGGGAGGTTTTTGCCATTTGATATTACGTGAAGCTGGGAGGTCTCTTGTGGACCAATGTCCTGAACTTGGCTCTCCCACCTCAGAGGCGCAGCCCTGATGCCTGGCTGGAGCACCAAGAGCCTGTCATCCACATGGCTCAGAGTAAAGGGGAGAAAAAACAAGAAAGAAAGAAAAAAGAAGATGATAAAATAAAGTTATTAAAATAAAAAATAAAACAGAATTATTAAAATTTTTTTTAAAAAGCAATAAAAAAAGAAAGAAGAGAGCAACCAAACCAAAAAACAAATCCACCACTGATAACAAGCGCTAAAAACTATACTGAAAAAAAACAACAACGAACAGATAGAAACCTAGGAGAAATGGTAAAAGCAAAGCTATACAGACAAAATTACACAGAGAAGCATACACATACACACTCACAAAAAACAAAAAAGGGAAAAAGTATATCATTGCTCCCAAAGTCCACCTCCTCAAGTTGGGATGATTCATTGTCTAGTCAGGTATTCCAGAGATGCAGGGTACATCAAGTTGATTGTGCAGATTTAATCTGCTCCTCTTGAGGCTGCTGGGAGAGATTTCCCTTTCTCTTCTTTGTTCGCACAGCTTCTGGGGTTCAGCTTTGGATTTGGACCCGCCTCTGTGTGTAGGTCACCTGAGGGCATCTGTTCTTTGACCAGACAGGACGGGGTTAAAGGAGCAGCTGACTTGGGGGCTCTGGCTCACTCAGGCCGGAGTGAGGGAGGAGCACGGAGTGCGGGGCGTGCCTGCGGCAGCAGAGGCCTGCGTGACGTTGCCCCAGCCTGAGGTGCGCCGTGTGTTCTCCCGGGGAAGTTGTCCCTTGATCAGGGACCCTGGCAGTGGCGGGCTGCACAGGCTCCCGGGAGGGGAGGTGTGGATAGTGACCTGTGCTTGCACACAGGCTTCTTGGTGGCTGCAGCAGCAGCCTTAGCGTCTCATTCCCATCTCTGGGGTCCGTGCTGATACCTGTGGCTCGCGCCAGTCTCTGGAGCTCCTTTAAGCAGCGCTCTTAATCTCCTCTCCTCGCGCACCAGGAAACAAAGAGGCAAGAAAAAGTCTCTTGCCTCTGGCATCTCTAGACTTTCTCCCGGACTCACTCCCGGCTAGCTGTGGTGCACTAGCCCCCTTCAGGCTCTGTTCACACAGCCGACCCCAGTCCTCTCCCTGGGATCCTGCCTCCAAAGCCTGAGTCTCAGCTCTCAGCCCCCGCCCACCCCGGCACGTGAGCAGACAAGCCTCTCGGGCTGGTGAGTGGTGGTTGCCCTCATCCTCTGTGTGGGAATCTCTCCATTTTGTCCTCCGCACCCCTGTGGCTGCATTGTCCTCCATGGCTTCGAAGCTTCCCCCCTCCACCACCTGCAGTCTCCGCCCGCGAAGGATCTTCCTAGTGAGTGGAAACCTTTCCTCCTTCACAGCTCCCTCCCACTGGTGCAGGTCCCGTCCCTATTCTTTTTTCTCTGTTTTTTCTTTTGCCTTACGTAGGTACGTGGGGAGTTTCTTGCCTTTTGGGAGGTCTGAGGTCTTCTGCCAGCGTTCAGTGGGTGTTCTGTAGGAGCAGTTCCACATGTAGATGTATTTCTGATGTATTTGTGGGGAGGAAAGTGATCTCCACGTCTTACTCTTCAGCCATCCTGAAGCTCTGCTCTTCATTCCCTTTTTTTAATTCTTCAGTCATTTTAAACATACTTATTTTATGTCTTTTCTCAGATTGCTCTATTTTAAGTTCTTAGAGGTACTAATCTTTCTGTTTGTTTTTACTGATATATCTCTCCTAATAGATTGTTTCTTCATGTGGTTTTAATTCTTTTTTTAGAAGCTCATCTTTGGTTTACTTGAAGGTGTAGAGGATGGGAAGCATGGAGGATCCATGTGTCCCTGATTGTAAAAGTGCTGTATCAGAGTAATTTTATATTTGCTTCTGTTCAGAGCCCAGGAGTTCCTCCATTTTAAAACCTTCATCATGTTAATTTCATGTTTCAGGGTTTCCCCTACTATGTTTGTGTTTTAAATTCAGATCTGATACTTGTATGGCACATGTATGGGGACTTTGATTTCTTACGGGAGACTATTTCCCCACCCTGAACCCCAGTTAATCAAAATTCCAATTTTCTCCCCTTAGCTGATCAATGGAGCTTTTCTAGTCCACCTTTAACTCAAAGGAAATTGCTACCATGTTTTTATCTTCGTGCCGTGGGCCCAAGGTCATCTCTTGTTCCTCAGTAGGCATTACAACCCTAAGCCCTAAACCCTAGGACCTATAATTTAGTCAGCTAATGCCCTGGGCCTCCTAAGCTTCTGCTCAAGGGTTAATTGCTCTTGTTTTTTTAAGTTTTGTCTACTTTCTTTGCAAGTGGGAATTTTACTTTCTTTTTTCATACTTGGGCATTTAATTTTTTAAATATATACTTTACCCTACAGTTCGATGTGTTTTTAGCTGAGGTGGGGTTTCCATGTTCGCTCAGTTTTCCATGTTGCTATAATCCTCTCTTTATACTTTTATTGCTCTTCAGAGTTCCCTCAAGGGCCATCTTCAGCTGGTGCATGACCATATTGCTGTGTATGCATGGGTATGATCATGAACATGGAATTTCTTTATCTGTTCCCAGTTTGCTTTGTCTACTTAGGTTCATAACTCATTATTTCTCATTCCATTTCTGACACGCGGTAGTATACTTTCCTAGATTTTTTTTTAATTAGTATTGTTAGTCTCCATTTTTGTTTCTTTTTGTTTTTGTGGGGGTTAGGTAGATGTTATACATATGCACTTTCCCTGATTTATTTTGTTCTCTGTCCTTTGATGTGTAATATGGGGAAGATGTCGTATGTATGATTTCTAAAGTTCATTAAGCCTCTAAAATTTAGTAAACAGTAGTTGTGCAGTACTATTCCCCTTTAAGAAACAGCTAGATTTTAATTATCATAGGATTGAGGTTCATCTTGCCATTTGCGTTTTCTGATATGTCTTATTGGAGTTGATGGAGTTGCAGATCAAACTTCCTTTGAGAAATAGAAATGACTTTATTTAATTTAGGTAGTTTTTTATGTTAATGTACATTATTTATAAAGGATTCACTTTGAGGAATTCAATTTGCAGCATGAATAGTTCAATTTTCCAGGTATAGTATGATTCAGGACACAGTTTAATTACAGTTAAGAAGTGTCAGCATTGGATTACAAAATCCAACAAATATTCGTAAAAACATATGGAGTCCCCCTGCCCTTGGAAATCCATTAAAAATTTGTCTAAAAATAGCAAGTAAAAGTGGCATTTAAATATTTCAGAAATCAAAGTTGAAATGATGGACAGTTCTGCATTTGTTTTATTGACTTTGGAGGTTTCTAGTTATCTTGGAAGAAAAAAAGTTATCCAGAAGTTAAATTTTCTGTAAAAGTACATTTAACTGTACCTTAATTTAATGATTTTTATTATGGTGCTCATTTATAAATCATACATAAAAAAGAATGCTATTAACTGTGGGTTCTATGCTTTGAATCATGCAGTGTACTATTCTTTGTTTAGGCTTAGGATTGCATTTATGATTCCAGATGGCAGCTGTTATACGAGTCAATTTGCCAAAAGCATACCTAATTAATATTCATTTAACATACATGAAAGTCAAAGGACTTTATCTTTTACTTCCATTTAATGTTGCCTTTCAGCTGCTCCCCATGCATACTTTGTGCTAATTCATTTTTTTGTGGCATGTACACTTTTCTGTCAGATTTTCCTTATTCAGACATCTACTTACATGAGTTCCTGGCTTTTAGTGAAGTCTGGAAATGCATCAATCAGGGAAAATCACCGAATTGTTCCCTATGCACAAAAGCGGGTTGCCAATTGCAGTTACCTTGGTTAGGAACCTTAGAGGCTTTGAGGCTTTTTATGCAGCGTTAAGGTTACTTGCCTGCACATAATATTGCAATTATTAAATCCTAGCAGTGCTACATGGAATAAGAGAAAAATGTATATGTATTTGAGGAGCTTATGTTCCACATCCACAAGGCAAGTGTAATCCACACAAACTATTCATATAAAGATAATTTGACACACTGTAGTTTACTAATTATTAATGCATTTAAAGGCATTGACTAACTTAGCAGCATATGAAAAACAAAGTTCTGAAGGAAGCGCTCTTCTCTGGGTACCACATCAAGGACAAAGGTTGATGTCTTGAAAGTATCACTGAGCATGGCTAAAATTTGGGTCCCTTGCTATGGAAGCCACTTTAACTTTGTTCTCTAGTGTTACTTCAACAAGGGTGAAAATAAGATAGGGTTCCCAGAGAGTGGGAATAAAAGGAAACCAGGACATATAAAATCAACTGCACTTCTTTATTTTTATATAATGAAGCAACTTAAAGTGTCTCTGCTTACTAATAAGGTCAGTGTCCTCAGATGTTTCTGATGAAATATGGTCTGAGTATTAGAAGTAATCTTCCGTGTAGTGGATATGTTTTACTGTGGTAGGTATTTTCAGTAAGAGGCCCATGAAATCCTCCAAGCTGTGGGATAACTGGCCTAGAGGCATCAGGTTATCCCCTCCCTCCATCACTTCTGCACCTTAAACTGATTCTGTTTTGGGATCCATGGGCGTCTCTTGCTTGTTTTTCTCATAAAGGAAGAACACTGACAAAGGGATTTTCAAGCCCTCTTAAATGCCTATATCTCATTACTAACACAAAGTCTTCAAATTTTTGGATAATAAAATGGTAAGGATTCATTCTCTGTCACAGCATACTCTCTGAGTCAGTCAGGACCTCAGCAGGAAATAAATGAAATATTCATATTACAATAATTTGAGGAGGGTTTATTTACCAAGGGGCTGTTCACAAATGTGTGGACAAAGTATATGGGAACCACAAGAGACAGTGCAAGAACCAAGGGAAGCTGACATTGTCACCATCCCTAGTCCTGAGAGACAAAGGGAGAGAGTGGTTCTTGGAACCCAGATGGAGAGGGGGGTCATGTAAAATTGGCTTTAAGAGCAGGGACTTTCTTTTGAGAAATACAGCCAGCCAGAGTAAAACCTCACAAGAAGGGAACCAGGGGAATGAATACCCTGACCTTACTCTCCTCTTTCCCTCTGGTCTTCTGCTGATGCTCCCCATTGGCTGAACCCAACTGAAAGCCAAAGGGCAGGTGATTTCAATGATCAGGCTCCTGAGGCATAAAGCCAGATAGAGAAGACTAGAGAGAGAATCTGGGCCTGCAATTTTATTTATTTAATGTGTATGATGTGCCATACTCCTTCTATATATTATTTCACTTAATTTTTTTATAATAACTCTTTAAGGGAATATTGTATTTAGACCCATTTTACTGATGAGAAGTTGAAGCATAATGAGTCTAATTAATTTGACCTGGGTCACACAGATAACTGAAGTTTGGGCTCTTAAATATGATACTATATTTTTTCTTTTTACAAAGCTCACTATTATTAGCTAGCATTTATTGAGAGGTTATTGAGTCTAATTCTCCTAAAAGGTAGCTACTACTATTATCTCCATTTGTCAACTAGGAAAACTAAGGCACAGAAGTTAAACAACTTACCAAGGTTATAGACCTAATAAGAGATAATAGTTGGATTTAGACTCAGAAAGTCTGGTCTTAGAGCTCATGTTGTTAAACAGCTATACTATGTGTTGGCCTCTCATTTGTTTTCTAAAGTGTTTGATTATATTTGCTTTGTTTATCCTTTCCTCCACACGACAAAACAGTGATTAGAATAGCTTATATGATCCTTTCCCTTCTAACTCAAGTCTTGCCCCAGTCTTTAAATGGAAAAAGTGTTTGTAAATGCATTGCCCCAGCTCTTCATACCTTTCCCAAAGAAGGGAGCAATTCTTTCCTTTACCTTGGTAATCATAACCTTTTGTTCCTGTCTGCACCAGCATTTCACCTCTAGGATTAGGGAATTGAGTTTGTGTTCTGTACAATTAGGATGGCAAGATGGCCTTATACCTGAGCTGGTTGTGAAAAATATCTCACCTAAATATTTTCAAATTCTGATGTAAGATGTACTGTTTTCTTTTTGTACAGAAATAAACCCTAAACTACCACAACAAAATATTGGAGTGGGAGCTTCTAAATCTGTTTTAATAGAATTAAGAGTCCTGAATATTATTAAGTCATAGTTCTCAGAGTAAATGAGTATATTTTATAATTTGTATTATTTTAAATACCTGAATGATACATAGTAATTCTAGAAAACACAGATAAATAGCAAGAAGAATGTAAAAAGTGATTCATGATCTCACAATCTAGAGATAAATACTGTTTACATTTTGATGTAACATTTCTTGGAATATTATATTTATATATATATGAATTTATTTTGACGGAAGTTTAAAATATATACTTATGTTTAAAAAATATACAAGTTATTCATGCTCATTGGAGAATAAAAATAAATAATGCAGTTAAAAGGAATCAAAATGGAAATTAACACAGAGCTAGCCAGTGTTAATGTTTTGGTGATTATCTTTCCAGATTATTTTTTAATGCATATGCATGTGCATATATACACCTGAGCACATTTTACAAAAGTGGCATCATGTTGTATATGTTGTTTGTGCCCTGATTTGTGAATACGCAATATTCCCCTATTTGGAGGTATTACCTTAATTTCTTTTAAAAAACTTTTTTACAAAAATTGAAGTATAGTTGATTACAATATTGTGTTATTTTCAGGTGAACAGCGAAGTGATTAAGATATATATATGCATGTGTGTGTATATATTTTCAGATATTGAATATAGTTCCCTGCACTATATAGTAAATCCTTGTTACTTATATATTTTATGTATAGTAATTTGTATCTGTTAATCCTGTATTCCTGATTTATCCCCCCACCCCATTTCCCTTTGGTAACCATGAGTTTGTTTTCTATATCTGTGAGTCTGTTTCTGTTTTCTATATAAATTCATTTCTTTATTTTTTAGATTTCACATATAACTGATATCATATAATATTTGCCTTTCTCTGTCTGACTTATTTCACTTAGTATAATATTCCCTAGGTCCATCCATGTTGCTGCAAATGGCATTATTTCATTCTTTTTTATGGCTGACTAACACACCACATCTTCTTAAGCCAGTCATCTGTTGATGGGCACTCAGGTTGTTTCCACGTCTTGGCTATTGTAAATAGTGCTGCTATGAACGTTGGGGTGCATGTATCTTTTTGAATTAAGATTTTTTGTCTTCTCTGGATATATGTCCAGGAGTAGGATTGCTGGATGATATGGTAGCTCTATTTTTAATTTATTAAGGAACCTCCATACTGTTCTCCATAGTGGCTGCACCAATTTACGTTTCCACCGACATTGTAGGAGGGTCCCCTTTCTCCACACCCTCTCCAGCATTTATTATTTGTAGACTTTTTGATGATGACCATTCTGAGTGGTGTGAGGTGATACCCCATTGTAGTTTGTTTTTTTAAAAAAAAACTAATTAGTTTTTAAAAAATATTTATTTATTTATTTGGTTGTGCTGGGCCTTAGTTGTGGCAGGCAGGCTCCTTAGTTGTGGCTTGCTGGCTCCTTAGTTGCAGCTCACTGGCTCCTTAGTTGTGGCATGCGAACTCTTAGTTGTGGCATGAATGTGGGATCTGGTTCCCTGACCAGGGATCAAACCCGTGCCCCCTGCATTGGGAGCACAGAGTCTTAACCACTGCGCCACCAGGGAAATCCCCCCATTGTAGTTTTGATTTGCATTTCTCTAATAATTAGTGATGTTGAGCATCTTTTCATGTGCCTGTTAGCCATCTGTATGTCTTCTTTGTTCCAAAGTCTATTGAGGTCTTCTGTCCATTTTTTTGATTGGGTTGTTTGCTTTTTCAGTATTGAGTTGTGTGAGCTGTTTTTATATTTTGAATATTAATCCCTTGTTGGTCACATCATTTGCAAGTATTTTCTTCTGTTCCTTAGGTTGTCTTTTTGTTTTGTTGATGGTTTCCTTTGCTATGCAAAAGCTTTTAATTTTGATCAGGTCCCATTTGTTTATTTCTGCTCTTATTTCTTTTGCCTTTGGAGGCTGATCTAAGAAAATATTGGTGTGATTCATGTCAGAGAATGTTTTGCCTATATTCTCTTCTAGGAGTTTTATTGTATCATGTCTTATATTTAGGTCTTTAAACCATTTTGAGTTTTTGTATGTGGTGTGAGGGAGTGTTCTAATTTCATTGATTTTAGATATAGCTGTCCAACTTTCCCAACACCACTTGCTGAAGAGACTGTCTTCTCTCCATTGTATATTCTTGCCTCCTTTGTCATAGGTGAATTGACCATATGTGCGTGGGTTTATTTCTGGGTTCTCTATTCTGTTCCATTGATCTATACGTCTGTTTTTGTGCCAATACCACACACACTTGATTGCTGTAGCTTTGTAGTATAGTCTGAAGTGTGGAAGGGTTATCCCTCCAGCTTTGTTCTTTTTCCTCAGGATTGCTTTGGCAATTCTGTGTCTCTTGTGGTTCCATGTAAATTTTAGGATTATTTGTTCTAGTTCCGTGAAAAATGTCATGGGTGTTTTGATAGGGATTGCATTAAACCTGTAAATTGCTTTGGGTAGTATGGCCATTTTGACAATATTAATTCTTCCAATCTAAGATCATGGGTTATCTTTCTTTCTTTGAATCATCTTCAGTTTCCTTTATCAGTGTGTTATAGTTTTCAGCATATAGGTCTTTTACCTCATTAGTTAAATTTATTCCTAGATACTGGCCTGTAATTTTCATTTTGTGTAGTGTTTTTGTCTTGGTTTTGGTATCAGGGTAATACTCCAGAGTACTCCTGCCTAGGGCCAGTCCACAAGAGACTCAGCACCCAGCTGCTGTGTGTTTCTTTGGGCCTCCTGGTGTGTGCACTGACAAAGTCTGCATCCAGACCCACCCCTGCTGTGCACATGTTGACAATGGGCTCAGTGGCTGGACCCACCCCCACTGTGTGCCTGTTCACAGTGGGCTCTGTGGCTGGACCAGCCCCCTCATATCTGCACACTGACAGTGGGCTCCATGGTTTGGCCCGGACCATACCCTGGGCCCTCCAGGCTGTCTCCACACAACTAGCTTGAGTCCTCTCCCATGGCCTGTCTGCCTGACAGGCTTAGCTACTGCATGTATTTGTGCCCCCACCCCTTTCCCACTTTGGATTGTAAAGTGCCGTGAGGTGGCAGCTGCCAGTGCTGGTCTCTCTCCACCCTGATTATTAGCAAGCCAGCATGGGTGTACTCCTCACAAGTTGACCCTAGGCTTCTCCAGACTTTCTGTCTGTCCCAGTGGATTTCCCAGCAGGCAAGGGGCCCCCAGAGTGAAGGTCTGCCTGTATGGACCTTGTCTCCTTTACAGATCCCTCCCAGGGGCTCTGCTTCTGCCCTAATGCCTTTTTTTCCCCCATCCTACCTGGTGGAGATCTTTCTTGCAGCTTTGAATGTATAGGAGATCTTCTGCCAGTTTTCAGTTGGTTTTCTTTGAGAATTGTTCCACAAGTAGATGTATTTTTGATATGTTTGTGGGGGGAAGTGAGCTCCACATTCCCCTGTTCTGCCATCTTGATCCCTCTCCTTAATTTCTTATTTTTGATATTTAGATTTAAAATTTTTTTTCATATTATATATATGTAGTTCTGATAAACACTTATAGTTAAATATTAGTGATTTTTCCATGGTGATTTCTTAGTGCTAAATCTCACAATTAAAATTTATGGGTCAAAGAGAATGGGCATTATTAAGCTTTTCATTCATTTTTTCAAATTATTTCTTAGGAAGAGTTACTAATTTACATTCTTACTGATAGTGTATGAAAGTACCCATTTTTCTACACACTTATCTACACTGGATATTACTGTTTAAAAAAAGGGGATATGAATTTAAGATAATAAAATAGTATTTTTAAAATTCATATTTCTTTTATTACCAATATGTTGGTGTGTGTATTTGTGTGTGTGTGAATTGCCTATTTATACAAGTGAGGAAGGCTATCTTGTGTAAGGAGCCTGATTTCATGGAATGAATCTCTACATAGGGCCTGTTTATAGAAGAGGGTGGAAAAGATTAGTGGATGGATCTATGTGGGCAAAGGGAAGATACCTAGTATGATATTAAAAAGTGTTCATCAGAAGTTTAAATAGTTGCACAGGATGTGATTTCTTATAGTGTAGATATTGATAATTTAAAAAAATTGTTGTATCCCTCTTGTAAATGTTTTCAATAAATCTAAATACCATAGTGATTTGATTACTACTGTCACTATTATTTCATTTTTAAAATTAGTTTTTAAATTAATTTTTATTGGAATATAGTTGATTTACAATGTTGTGTTAGTTTCTGCTGTACAGCAAAGTGCATCAGTTATACATACACATATATCCACTCTTTTTATTTTATTATTATTATTATTATTATTACTATTTCTGGCTCTGCTGCATGTGGGATCCTAGTTCCCCAACCAGCGATCGAACCTGTGCCCCCTGCAGTGGAAGCACGGAGTCTTAACCACTGGACCACCAGGGAAGCCCCTATCCACTCTTTTTTAGATTCTATTCCCATATAGTTTATTACAGAGTATTGAGTAGAGTTCCCTGTGCTATGCAGCAGGTTCTTATTAGTTATCTATTTTTTTAATTAATTAAATTTTGGCCGCATTGGGTCTTCATTACTACATGCGGGCTTCCTCTAGTTGCAGTGAGTGGGGCTACTCTTTGTTGTGGTCTGCGGGCTTCTCATTGCGGTAGCTTCTCTTGTCGCGGAGCATGGGTTCTAGGTGTGCGGGCTTCAGTAGTTGTGGCACATGGGCTCAGTGGTTGTGGCTCACGGGCTCTAGAGCTTAGGCTTAGTAGTTGTGGTGCATGGGCTTAGTTGCTCCACAGCTTGTGGGATCTTCCTGGACCAGGGATCAACCCCATGTCCCCTGCACTGGGGACAGTGGATTCTTAACCACTGCACCACCAGGGAAGTCCCTAGTTATCTATTTTATATATAGTAGTGTGTATAGTATATGTCAATCCCAATCTCCCAATTTATACCCCTTCCCCCCTTGGTAACCATAAGCTTCTTTTCTACATGTGTGACTCTATTTCTGTTTTATAAATAGGTTCATTTGTACCATTTTTTTAGATTCCACATATAAGTGATGTCATATAATATTTGTCTTTGTCTGACTTACTTCACTCAGTATGACAATCTCTTGGTCCATCCATGTTGCTGCAAATGGCATCATTTCATTCTTTTTTATGGCTGAGTAATATTCCATTGTATACATGTACCACATCTTCTTTATCCATTCCTCTGTCGATGGATGTCTAGGTTGCTGCCATGTCCTGGCTATTGTAAATAGAGCTGCAGTGAACATTGGGGTACATGTATCTTTTTCAATTATGGTGTCCTCGGGATATATGCCCAGGAGTGGGATTGCTGGATCATATGGTAGCTCTATTTTTAGTTTTTGTAAGGAGCCTCCACACTGTTCTTCATAGTGGCTGTACCAATTTACATTCCCACCAACAGTGTAGGAGGGTTCCCTTTTCTCCACCCCCTCTCCAGCATTTATTGTTTGTAGATTTTTTGATGATGGCCATTCTGACTGGTGTGAGATGATATCTCATTGTAGTTTTGATTTGCATTTCTCTAATGATTAGTGATGTTGAGCATCAAACTCTTAGAGGAAAACATAGGCAGAACACTCTATGACATAAATCACAGCAAGGTCCTTTTTGACCCACCTCCTAGAGAAATGGAAATAAAAACAAAAGTAAACAAATGGGACCTAATGAAACTTAAAAGCTTTTGCACAGCAAAGGAAACCATAAAGAAGACCAAACGACAACCCTCAGAATGGGAGAAAATATTTGCAAATGAAGCAAGTGACAAAGGATTAATCTACAAAATTTATAAGCAGCTCATGCAGCTTAATAACAAAAAAACAAACAACCCAATCCAAAAATGGGCAGAAGACCTAAATAGACATTTCTCCAAAGAAGGTATACAGAGTGCCAACAAACACATGATAGAGTCTGTTCTTGATAGGACTGGTGTTGGCTCTCTCTCTCACTGTTGTTAGAACCACTATCACAATATAATCTGCTGTTCTCTATATTAGTGGTAAAATGTGTCCAGAAGAAAAGCGATAGAATAAGGTATATGGATTTATTTGCTGCTAGCTATTTCTTAAAAGAGTTAAGCAACCTCTAACTGTCGACTTCCTAAAATGTCTCCCTTTGCTTCCTTGAGACTTTATGTTCTTGATTCATCTTCTTTTTCTCCTATTCCTCTGTTTTATATTCCTTACTGACATTTTACTTTCCAGTTTCTCATGGGTAACTGTATGTTCAGCCCTTTGTTTAGATTTTCTCAAAAAGCTCACCCTCTTGTAACTTCAAATATCATTTCTATGTAAATGGTTTCTAAATTCATTATCTTGGCCCCTACCAGTATGTCTTCCCTTTCTTATTTCCAAGTTCTGTTTTTCTATTTATCATTCTTCCAATCTCCATCTGAAACTATTGAAGATAATGCAGATTTTGAAATGATATTTATAGTGCGTGATTCTGCCTACTCCTTATTGTCTATTATGCTGCTACCTTTCTAATTGAGGACCAATCTTGATTGTTATAAAAACCTTCTAATTGGTTTTTCAGTGTCCTGTGTCTCCAGTAATCTAGCAAACCCCTAATTCTCTTAAGACACAACTCTGCTTATACATCTAGGCTTTTTCTTCCTTGGGAATCCTACCTGTAAAATGGATAGGAGCCACAAGGTGAATTGGGATGCTTGGCTATGGCTCTCTCTATACCAGTTTGCTAGGTCTTCTCTTTATGTGAGTAATTGAGGATAAACACTGGTGTATTTTTCTACTTGACCTTAATTTTTTCATAAAATGGACTCTTAAGATAATAAACATGAATATTAAAAGTTTTAAAGAAACACATATTTTGACACAAATTTAAGTATCTTACTCTATAAGTTTCAACTATTTTTCTCTGTAATTACTGCTCAATCCAAAATTGGCTTATCTCTCTAGTCTAAGTAGAAAAAAGAGCCATTAATAATTTTGGACATTTTGACAGGGTCAAAAATGTTTCACAGTTGTAAATTTATACTTACTATTCTCATACTACTAAACTTTATGCACATTGATGGGGTGACTTTTGAGAAGCCCCTAACTTCCTCATATAATTTTTCTGAGAGATGATGTATTTAATCAAGATAATTTACACTAATGGCTATAGTAACCAAACTTCAGTGGTTTAACACAATAAAGGTTTATTTCTCATTCATAAAGAGTCCAATGTGGAAATTCTGGTGTGGGTGGCTCTTTGGTGGCTCTCCATCAATGATGACTCAGCGTCTTAGTTTGGGCTGCTATAACAGATTAACATAGACTGGGTGACTTATAAACAACAGAAATTTATTTCTCACACTTCTGGAAACTGGAAATCTGTGATAAAGTGCCCGCATGGCTGGGTTCTGTTGGGGACCCTCTTTCAGATTGCAGATGACTTCTTTCCTTATACCCTCACATGGTAGAGAGAGCAAGAGACCTTCTTGAGGTCTCTTTTATAAGGGTACTAAGTACATTTGTAAGGGCTCCATCCTCATGACCTAATCACCTCCCAAGACCCCACCTCCAAATACTAACACCTTGGAGTTTAGGATTTCAGCCTATGAATTTGGTTGGGTTGTGGGTGCCCAAACATTCAGTCCATAACACTGAAGCATTGTGATTCTTTCAATCTAGTGGCTCAGCATTCATTAGGGCTTTGGTGTGAGTCTGGATTCTCTACGTCTGTTCATCAATGAGCAGAATGAAAGAACATGAAGGATCACGTAGGACATTTCAACAAACACGTTTTGGGAGTGTCATATATTATTTTTGCCTACCATTTATTGGCTAGAACTAGTTAACTGGCTCCACTTAAATGTAAACAGATGGGAAAATATAGTTCGTGTGCCCAGGAAGAAGAAATGGGTTTGGTTGAATATTTAGCCATGCTCTGCCACAGATGATGTTAATTTATCTTTGGAACAGTAACAGATTTAACACTTTGATTTCTGACTCATTTGTTCAATTGCTTACTCTTTATAGCAAGGAAAGTTGTTTTTTTGTTTGCTTCCATCTGTATACACAGACCCCATCTGGTAGTGGTGTTGGTGGTAAGAGTAGAAAAGATTGGGGAGGTAATGCTAAGTGTTGAGTAAGTTAATCACAAAGTAAATATGAGCTATTGATAAAATATGGCTGTTGCAAAACATTTTTTTTGATGTTAGTAAGAATAGTTTGAGCACACATTCACTGTGTGTATGTGTGTGAATTATTAAAGTTTATATTTTCTTAAGATATAATACACGTAGCATACAATTCACCCTTTTAGAGTCTATAATTCAATGTTTTTTCTTAACATAATCACAAAGGTATGTCACCATGTTTATTCCCTAATGCCAGAACATTTTCATCATCCCCAAAATGAAACATTGAACCATATAGCAGTCTCCCCTATTGTACTATCCCCCAGCTCCTGGCAAGATTTAGTTGAATCTGTAGATTAGTTTGGGAGTATTGCTGTCTTATCATTGTTAATCTTCCAATCTATTAATACTGGATGTCTTCCCACTTGTTTTACTTTAATTTCTTTCAATCATGTTTTATAGTTTTCAGTATACAAGTCTTACACTTCTTTTGTTAATTTTTCCTAAGGATTTTATTCTTTTTGATGCTATTGTAAATGGAATTTTTCCTTAATTTTCTTTTCAGATTTATTACTAGTATATAGAAATGGAGTTGTATATTGCTCTTATGTCCTGAAACTTTGCTGAAAATCATTTAATATTAGTTCTAATTGTTTTATTTTGGATCCCCTAGAGTTTTTACTTTATAGGATCATATCATTTGAAATACAGTTTTATTTCTTCCTATCTAATTTGGATGCCTATTATTTCTTCTTATTTCTTTCCTTATATTTCTTGCCTAATTTCCCTGGCAATTAGGACCTCCAGGAAAATGTTGAATAGCATCAGCAAGAACAGGCATCTTTGTCTTGTTCCGGGTACTGGGGGGGGGGGGGGGGGGGAGGAGCTTTCAATCTTATTACCATTAAGTATGATAACAGCTGTGTCTTCTTCGTAGATGCCGCTTATCAGGTTGAGAAAAGTTTGTTGAGTGAGTTTATCTTTTTTTAACATATTTATTGGAGTATAATTGCTTTACAATTGTGTGTTAGTTTCTGTTTTATAACAAAGTGAATCAGCTATACATATACATATATCCCCATATTTCCTCCCTCTTGAATCTCCCTCCCACCCTCCCTATACCACCTCTCTAGGTCGTCAAAAAGCACCGAGCTGACTCTCTGTGCTATGTGGCTGCTTCTCACTAGCTATCTATTTTACATTTGGTAGTGTATATATGTCCATGCCACTCTCTCACTTTGTCCCAGCTTACCCTTCCCCCTCCCCATATCCTCAAGTCCATTCTCTAGTAGGTCTGCATCTATATTCCCGTCTTGCCCCTAGGTTCTTCATGACCTTTTTTTTGATTCCATATATATGTGTTAGCATACAGTGTTTGTTTTATCTTTCTGACTTACTTCACTCTGTATGATAGACTCTAGGTCTGTCCACCTCACTACAAATAACTCAATTTTGTTTCCTTTTATGGCTGAGTAATATTCCATTGTATATATGTGCCACATCTTCGTTATGCATTCATCTGTCGATGGACACTTAGGTTGATTCCATGTCCTGGCTATTGTAAATAGAGCTGAAATGAACATTGTGGTACATGACTCTTTTTGAATTATGGTTTTCTCAGGGTATATGCCCAGTAGTGGGATTGCTGGGTCATATGGTAGTTCTATTTTTAGTTTTTTAAGGAAGCTCCATACTGTTCCCCATGGTGGCTGTATCAATTTACATTCCCACCAACAGTGCAAGAGGGTTCCCTTTTCTCCACACTCTCTCCAGCATTTATTGTTTGTATATTTTTTGATGATGGCCATTCTGACCAGTGCGAGATGATATCTCATTGTAGTTTTGATTTGCATTTCTCTAGTGATTAATGATGTTGAGCATTCGTTCATGTGTTTGTTTGCAATCTGTACATATTCTTCGGAGAAATGTCTATTTAGGTCTTCTGGCCATTTTTGGATTGGGTTGTTTGTTTTTTTGATACTGAGATGCATGAGTTGCTTGTATGTTTTGGAGATTAATCCTTTGTCTGTTGCTTCATTTCCAAATATTTTCTCCCACTCTGAAGGTTGTCTTTCCATCTTGGTTATGGTTTCCTTTGCTGTGCAAAAGCTTTTAAGTTTCATTAGGTCCCATTTGTTTATTTCTGTTTTTATTTCCATTTCTCTAGGAGGTGGGTCAAAAAGGGTCTTGCTGTGATTTATGTCATAGAGTGTTCTGTCTATGTTTTCCTGTAAGAGTTTGATAGTGCCTGGCCTTACATTTAGGTCTATAATCCATTTTGAGATTATTTTTGTGTATGGTGTTAGGGAGTGTTCTAATTTCATTGTTTTACATGTAGCTGTCCAGTTTTCCCAGCACCACTTATTGAAGAGGCTGTCTTTTCTCCATTGTATATTTTTGCCTCCTTTATCAAAGATAAGGTGACCGTATGTGTGTGGGTTTATCTCTGGGCTTTCTATCCTCTTCCATTGATCTATATTTCTGTTTTTGTGCCAGTACCATACTCTCTTGATTACTGTAGCTTTGTAGTATAGTCTGAAGTCAGGGAGCCTGATTCCTCCAGCTCCGTTTTTCTTTCTCAAGATTGCTTTGGCTAATGGGTCTTTTGTGTTTCCATACAAATGGTGAAATTTTTTGTTCTATTTCTGTGAAAAATGCCAGTGGTAGTTTGATAGGGATTGCATTGAATCTGTAGATTGATTTGGGTAGTAGAGTCATTTTCACAATGTTGATTCTTCCAGTACAAGAACATGGTATATCTCTCCATGTGTTTTTATCATCTTTAATTTCTTTCATCAGTGTCTTATAATTTTCTGAATACAGGTCTTTTTTCTCCTTGGGTAGGTTTATTCCTAGGTATTTTATTCTTTTTGTTGCAGTGGTAAATGGGAGTGTTTTCTTAATTTCACTTTCAGATTTTTCATCATTAGTGTATAGGAATGCCAGAGATTTCTGTGCATTAATTTTGTGTCTTGCTACTTTACCAGATTCATTGATTAGCTCTAGTAGTTTTCTGGTAGTATCTTTAGGATTTTCTATGTATAGTATCTTCTCATCTGCAAACAGTGACAGCTTTACTTCTTCTTTTCCGATTTGGATTCCTTTTATTTCCCCTTCTTCTCTGATTGCTGTGCCTAAAACTTCCAAAACTATGTTGAATAAGAGTGGTGAGAGTGGGCAACCTTGTCTTGTTCCTGATCGTAGTGGAAACGGTTTCAGTTTTTCACCATTGAGGACGATGTTGGCTGTGGGTTTGTCATATATGGCCTTTATTATGTTGAAGAAAGTTCCCTCTATGCCTACTTTCTGCAGGGTTTTTATCATAAATGGGTGTTGAATTTTGTCAAAAGATTTCTGTGTATCTATTGAGATGATCATATGGTTTTTCTCCTTCAGTTTTTTAATATGCTGTATCACATTGATTGATTTGCGTATATTGAAGAATCCTTGCATTCCTGGGATAAACCCCACTTGATCATGGTGTATCATGCTTTTAATGTGCTGTTGGATTCTGTTTGCTAGTATTTTGTTGAAGATTTTTGCATTTATGTTCATCAGTGATATTGGCCTATTGTTTTCTTTGTGACAGCTTTGTAGGGTTTTCATATCGGGGTGATGGTGGCCTTGTAGAATGAGTTTGGGAGTGTCCCTCCCTCTGCTATATTTTGGAAGAGTTTGAGAAAGATAGCTGTTAGCTCTTCTCTAAATGTTTGACACAATTCGCCTGTGAAGCCATCTGGTCCTGGGGTTTTGTTTATTGGAAGAATTTTAATCATAGTTTCAATTTCATTACTTATGATTTGTCTGTTCATATTTTCTATTTCTTCCTGGTTCAGTCTTGGCAGGTTATACCTTTCCAAGAATTTGTCCATTTCTTCCAGGTTGTCCATTTTAGTGGCATATAGTTACTTGTAGTAATCGCTCATGATCCTGTGTATTTCTGCAGTGTCAATTGTTATTTCTCCTTTTTTATTTCTAATTCTGTTGATTTGAGTCTTCTCCCTTTTTTTCTTCATCTGTCTGGCTAATGGTTTATCAATTTTATTTATCTTCTCAAAGAACCAGCTTTTTGTTTTATTGATCTTTGCTATCATTTCCTTCATTTTTTTCGCATTTATTTCTGATCTGATCTTTATGATTTCTTTCTTCCTTGTAACTTTGGGGTTCTTTTGTTCTTCTTTCTCTAATTGTTCTAGGTGTAAGTTAGGTTGTTTATTTGAGATGTTTCTTGTTTCTTAAGGTAGGATTGTATTGCTATAAACTTCCCTCTTAGAACTGCTTTTGCTGCCTCCCATAGGTTTTGGGTTGTCGTGTTTTCATTGTCATTTGTTTGTAGGTATTTTTTGATTTCCTCTTTGATTTCTTCAGTGATCTCTTGGTTATTAAGTAGTGTATTGTTTATCCTCCATGTGTGAGTGTTTTTATCTTGAAATGATATTCAATTTTCTCCATTGCTTTTTATGCATCTCTTGAGATATGTGGATTTTGTCCCTTATTTTATTAATATGATGTATTACATTGATTGATTTTGCATCTTGATCCACAACCTTGCCCTCCTTGAATAAACCCCACTTGGTCCTTTTGCTCTGCTGGTGGATTTGGTTTGCTAATATTTTGTTGAAGATTTTTACACCTTTATATAAGTAATATTAATAGCTTTTTCCTTGTCTAGTGTTGGTATTAGTGTAACAGTCGCACATGGGGTAGATTGGGAAGTATTTCCTCCTCTTTTATATTTTGGAAGAAGTTGTGAAGAATAGGTTTGAATTATTCCTTAAACATTTCCTAGAATTCACCAGTGAAGTCATCTCATCTTGGGGTTTTCTTTATGGGAAGCTTTTTGGTTACTGATTCAATCTTTTTACTTGTTTATAGATATATAATTACATATATAAAGATATATTTCTTTTTGAATAAGTTTCAGTAGTTTGTATTTTGGGGAACTTGTAAATTTCATCCAGGTTATGTAATTTATTGGCATATAGTTGCTCTTGGTACTCCCTTGTAATCCTTTTTACTCCTGTAAGGTAGGTACTCATGTCCTCTATTTCAATTCTGATTTTAGTAATTTGAGTCTTCTACATTTTGTCTTGTTCAGTTTAGCCAAATGTTTGTCAATATTGTTAATTTTTTTAAAAGAACTGACTTTTCTATTATTTGTTTCATTTATTCCTACTCTAATTTCCATTATTTCTTTCTTCCTGCTAGCTTTGAGTTTAGTATGCTCTTATTTTTCCAGTTTTTAAGTTGGAAGGTTAAGTTATTTATTTGAGATTTTTTTTAATGTACATGACTACATTCTTGTGAAGCATACACGGAACAATTTCAGAGATAAACCTTTGCTAGATCATAAAAAAGTATATACACTTCTGTTGTGAAATGGAGTGTTCCATAGATATCTCTTAGGTCTAGTTGGTTTATAGTGTTGTTCAAGTCTTCTGTTTCTTTCATGACCTTCTGCTTAGTTGTTCAATCCATTATTAAAGTGTGGTGTTGAAGTCTCCAACTGTTATTTTTGATTTGTATATTTCTGTTCTGTCAGGTTTTTTTTTGTTTTTTTGGTTTTTTTTTTGCAGTACGTGGGCCTCTCACTGTTGTGGCTTCTCCCGTTGCGGAGCACAGGCTCCGGACGCTCAGGCTAAGCGGCCATGGCTCACAGGCCCAGCTGCTCCGTGGCATGTGGGATCTTCCTGGTCCGGGGCACGAACCCGTGTCCCCTGCATCTGCAGGTGGACTCTCAACCACTGCGCCACCAGGGAAGCCCAGTGTTCTGTCAGTTTTTACATCATGTATTTTGGAACCCTCTTGTTAGGTGCACGTAAGCTTATAATTGTTATATATTCTTTATATATTGATCCTTTTATCATTATGAAATGTCGTTCTTTGTCTCTTGTAACAGTTTTGGTCTGAAAGTGTGTTTTGTTTTGTATTACTGTAGCTACTCCAGCCTACCTTTCGTTACTGTTTGCATGGTATATCTTTTTCTCTACTTTTACATTTCACCTTCTTCTGACTTGGAATCTAAAGTGTACCTGTTCTTAAGCTCATGTAGTTGAATTACATTTTATATCCATTCTGTCAATCTCTCTCCTTTTCTTGGAGTCTTTAATCCATTTAGATTTAATGTAATTACTGATAAGGTAGGAAATTTATCTCCCAGTTTCTTCTTTGTTTTCTACATGTCTTATATCTTTTTTTTTGTTCATTTATTAATGCCTTGTTGCCTTCTTTGAGTTAAATAGGTATTTTTTAGTACACCATTTTAATTTGTGTTAGTCAAGATTCTTCAGAGATTTATTATAACAACTTGACTCACACAGTTATGGAAGTTGGTAAGTCCTAAGATCTTAGTCGGCAAGCCGGAGACCAAGGAGAGGTGATGGTGGAGTTTGGTCCAAAGGCTAGCAGGCTTGAGTCATAGGAAGAGCTGACATTTCAGTTTGAATCCAAAAGCCATCAGGTAGGAAGAATTCTCTTTTACTTAGGGCAAGGTCAGCCTTTTTGTTTTATTCAGGCCTTCAACTGATTGGATGAGGCCCACTCACATTGGGCAGGGCATTCTGCTTTACTGAGTCTAATGATTTAAATGTTAATCTCATTTGAAAACACCCTCAAACACAGAAAGAATGAGCATAATGTTTGAACAAATATCTGGGTACCTGAGGCCCAATGAAGTTGACATAAAATTAGCCATCATATAATTTTTTATTATTTTTTTGCTATATTTTTGAGTTATTTTCTTAGCGGTTTTTCTAGGGGTTACAATTAACATACTAATTTATAACAATTTAGTTCATATTAATAATGATTCAATTTTAATTGCATACAAAGCTTTGGTCTTATATAGCTCAATTTTTTTCTCCCTCCTTTGTGATGTCATAAATTTATCATCATATAAATTGCTGGTCTATACCTAATATGGTCATCAACACAGATATATAATTATAATTATTGCATTATACAATTGCCTTTTAAATTAATAGAAGATAATAATTATAAGCCAGAAAATACATTTATACTGTCTTTTAGATTTACTTATGTAGTTACCTTTACTCTTAATTCTTTATGATTCAAGGTAGTGTCTAGCATCTATTAATTTCAGTTTGATGGACTCCTTTTAGTATATCTTGTAGGTTAAGTCTTCTAGTGACAAAGACTCTTAGCTTTTACCTGAGAATGTCTTATTTCCCCTTCATTTTTGAAGGGTAGTTTTGCTACATATCGATTCTGGATTTACAATCTTTTTCTTTAATACTTTGAAACTTTTGTACCCCTCCATACTGGCCTGCACAGTTTCTGATGAGAAATTGGCTGTTAATCTTACTGAGGATCCCTTCTACATGATGAGTCACTCCTCTCTTGTGGCTTTCAAAATTCCCTATTTATCTTTCAACAGTTTGATTATAATGTGTCTCTGTGAGGATCTTTGATTTCATCCTACTTGGAGTTTGAGCATCTTAGATGAGTAAATTTATGTATTTTTTTAAATTCAGAAAGATTTCAACCATTGTTTCTCCAAATATACTTTCTGCTCCATTTTCTCTTATCCTGGGACTCCCATTTTTGCCTGTGTTGGTATGCTTGTTGGTGTCACACACATCTCTTAGGCTCTTCAATTTTCTTAAGTTTTTTTTTTCTCTCTTCCTAAGATTCAAGTCTCAGTTGACTCATCATCAAGTTCATTGATTCTTTCTTCTGTTTGTTCAGTTCTGATGTCTAGTGATTTTTCAGTTCAGGTGTTGTTCTTTTCAACTGTAGAATTTCCTTTGAGTCTTTTAAAATTTGTTTTGTATATTTTTTTGATATTATGTTTGGTGAGACAGTATTTTCATACTTTCCTTTAGTTCTTTGGGCATTGTTTCTAAGAGTTCTTTAAACACATTGAAAATAGCTGATTTTAATGTCTTTGTCTAGTAAGTCTTCCTCAGGGACAGTTTCTGTTAATTTTTTTTTCTGTTAATTTTTAAAATCCTATCTACAGGCCATCTTTTCTTGTTCTTTTGCATGCTTCTTAATTTTTTTTGTTGAAAACTGAAATTTTCAAATAATGTATTTTGGTAACTCTAGACATCAAATTCTGTCCCCTCTCCAGGGTTTATTGTTATTGTTGCTTGTTGTTGTTGCTAGTTTACACTTTTCTGAACTAATTCAGTAATGTATTCATTCTTTGTCTTGTGTGGCCACTGAAGTCTCAGCTCAGTTATCTTTCTTGTCAACCAATATTGAATAGAGATTTCCTTGGATATATGCAAATGTAGGTCTCCTTTTCTCTTTTGAGGAGCTCTGTATTGATAAGGCATGTCTTAAACCATTAGCCAGGTAGTTTACTTCATTGACTCAGTGTTTACTTCCTGCTTGTGCAGAGCCTTAAGTTTAGCCAGTAGTGAGAACTTACAGACTTCTCACGTCTTTCTTGAGCAGAGTACTACACAGGCACATGGCCTTGTAGATTCCCAAGAAAAAGCCCCCTATGAACATCTCATTCCCTAGCTTTCTTTTTAAGTGTTTTGGTTAGCCTATTGTTTACACCAGTTCTTATCCTCTCGGCAGCTGTGATATTAACCCATTGCTACTGAATATTTCTGACAAATGTTTGCAAGGGAAAATTTCTTCTCACTGGGCAAGCTCTGATTCAGTTCAAAGAAAGAGAGTTCTTGTGAATGAGGTATTCCAGGAAACCACTAGACTGGTGAAATAATGATAATTCTCTGGAAATGTGACTTTGAAAGAGCTCCAACCCTGTTCTCATTCCATTGGTTACCAAGCCACTGGTTTTCACAGTCATTGCAGGTTATTTATTTTCAAGGATAATACACAGCTTGGGAAAGGGGAGATGGGAATAGAACAAATTAGAAGCCAAAAATCTTCCTGTTTTTACTGAGATTCAGTTTTCTTCTTGAATAAATTCTCCCCAACTGCTGTAAGACTGTTTAATTTCCATAATTCTGAACAAGTTTATTCTGACAGTTTTTACCAGGGTTATTTTTATTTTATTAAGGTGAAAATTTTTAGAGGTCCTTATTCTGCTATTCCCACTCTTGTCATTTAAAAAAATTTACATATATATGTAAATTAGAATGTTTTCTTCCTTTATCCCAGTGGATCATTTGTACATGCACTAGCATGTGGTCACTCTACTTTGAGAATTACAGTTGACCCTTGAACAACACGGGTTTGAATTTTGTAGTTCCACTTACACATGGATTTTTAAAAATGGTAAATGTTACAATACTACATGATCCATGGTTGATTGAATCTGCAGTTGTGGAATTGTGGATACAGAGGAACCGAGGAGGGCTGTATATGGAGGGCTGACTATAAGTTATTTGCAGATTTTTGACTGTGCGGAGGGTCAGTGCCCCTAACCCCTGTGTTGTTCACAGGTCAATTGTACTGTTATATAAGGAAGAACCAAAATGTATAGATGGGATTTACATGGAAGAAACTCTTGTCCTAAATTTCAAATAATTAGAATTGCTTCAAAGGCAGGACAGGTCACTTCGTCAAGTGAGAAGCCTCCTAGATCATCTTTTAAGGGTACCTCAGAGGATATCCTTCATGGTCAATGATGTGGCTGTAAACCAAATGAATTATAAAATCTGTTCCAATTATGTTCCTCCTAAGAATCTATTACTTCAGTATATTTAATATACTGATAAAATTCCAATTATAAATCTATGTGTGATTGTATGTGTAAGTGTACAAACAATATCTTTTAGAAAAATTACAAGGTGGATATATATAGATATTTACACAGATACACTGTCACACGCACATATACATTTGAGGATTGAGACTAATATTAAAACATGTTATCATAGAAATATGCTACTTGAAATGATAAAATAAACCTAGATTAACTTAATGTCATTTTTTTTCCTGTTTGTAACCTTTGTGTTAAGAATGAGCTATCTTGTATTTTAATGATCAACCTTTTCTCAGGGTTATATATTACCCTGTCAATTATTGTAAAAGATATAGAAATTGCTATAAAACATGTCCAATTTTGTGAACACTCAATCACTACAATAAAAATAGAAAATATAATAAAACTAAATACAATGTTGTGACATTTTTAATAATGAGAATATGAAATGTTACAACATAATTTCATTTTCTTGGTAATTTAACCCCTGGGTTTCTGCTGTGTTCCCTAGGTTTCAGCTATGTTCCTCATTACTTCTTTGGTGTTTCTATACTTACCCTGTCCAATGTCTTCCTAGGTGAGTTTCATTTGCATCCTTACTTGTGTAGGATGGCTCCTAGACAGATCTGCCTGTATCATTCAGAGGACAGAACTCAATCACTCTTGTCATTACTAAAGCCAGCTTGTCAACCGGAAGCCAATTGGTGTTTTGTAATGGAAAAAGTAAAGAACATTTGCTTCTGCCTCTATAAACTAACTACACTAAAGCCCCAAGTTGGTCCTTTTATGTACAAGGCTACTCTAGCTAGGCTCATATATTACTAGGCTCATAAAAATGTAAAGTATCCTTTACATTTTTAATATGTCCATGAAACATATATTTTTGTGAAATGTCACTTCAGAATACAACTTGAGTTTTATGGTGGTGTGGCCTCAGGAAGACAAATTTCATAATGCTTTGCTAAGGGCCCCTGAGAATTTTAAGTTCATGCAACTCCTCAGTTTCAGGGAACGTATGTTCAAAAAAAAGAACGAATAGCAGAGAGTGTTGCTTACTCCCTTCTGAAAAAGCAATCAGTGCCTAGAACTATGAGTGTATTTTACATCTGTTCACTCTGCAAGCCATAGAAAACTAGTTTGGCAGGAAGAAATAAGGTGAAAGTAGAATTAGACCAATTACTCAGATATTAATGGTGCTTGTCATTTCATTTGAGTTCCTCTAGGCACTTTCCAGTGCTTCATAATCCTCCTGGGTAAAAGAGTCTATCACATAAATTAAAAAATCCAAATGCTCAGTAGGCTGAGGTGTGAAAGCATACCTACAAGGTGAGGATTATTTAGTCTGGGAAAATTAAGTCTGAAAGAGAAAAAAAATGATTTCTGTAAAATCCTGAAAGTAAGAGAATGTGACATTGCTTTTGAAATTGTATATCTCTTTAAATATGTGAATATATTTTCCTCATAAAAATTAAAACACAAAAAAAAGAATAAAAAGGGAAAATCTCACTTCCCCAGTTTCCTCAGTTCCCCTCTCTTCCCCATAGAAATGTTTCCCTCAACTTATTTTCCATGAGTTTATGTGTAGAATCATTTGCATACATACACACACTTATGGCTTTTATTCTGTAGCTTGCTTTACCTGGTGATTTTTCTATGTTACTTGTAAGATTTGGTTTATTCTTTATAACTGCTGTGGTATATATACAATAATGCATTTATTCACACTTCTATCGAGGCACATCTAGGTTTCAAAGCTTGCTACTATAAATAATTATATATTGGGCAGCTGGCTTCTATTCTTGGTTCTTTTAATCCTAACTGATACACTCTGCTTTTTATAGACATCTTTAATCCGTTGTCTTCTGTTGTGATCTCTAATGTATTTACAGTTCTTTTTGACATCATGTTTTATGTTTTTTTCTTTTATACGTGTATACACATAATTTCATACAGAAGTGTGGTGAGTACATTCTTTAATTGAAATAATAGTGTCTGGATTCACACATGCATCCTTGCCTTGCTCCTGAGCTTAGATGAAAAGGTTTCAATTTTTTTATCATTGATTAGATGTTAGCTGTGGGTTTGTCATATATGGCCTTTATTATGTTGAGGTACATTTCTTCTATACCCAGTTTGTTGAGTATTTTGAAAGGGTGTTGAATTTTGTCAGATGTTTTTTCTACATGTATTGGGATGATCATGTGATTTTTATCCTTCATCTTGTTAATGTAGTGTGTCACATTTATTGATTTGTATATATTGAAGCATCCTTGCATTACCAGGGATAAATTCCACTTGATCATGCTGTATGATCATTTTGATGTGCTTTTGAATTTAGTCTGCTAGTATTTTGCTCAGGAGTTTTTCATTTATAATCATAAAGAAGGTTGGTGTGTAGTTGTTTTTGTTTTTTGTTTGTTTTTTCATTCCATGTCCTCATTTGGCTTTGGTATCAGGGTAATGCTCGCCTCATAAAATGAGTTTGACATTGTTCCCTCCTTTTCAGTTTTTGGAAAAGTTTGAGGATTGGTGTTAATCCTTCTTCAAATGTTGGGTAGAATTAACTGGTATAACCACCTGTTCTTGGAATTTCCTTTATTGGAATGTTTTTGATTACAGACTCAATTTCAATATACTTACTTGTTATTGGTGTGTTAAGATTTTCTACTACTTCATGATTCAGGCATGGTATGTCCTATGTATAAGGAATTTTCCATTTTTTCTAGATTATCCAATTTGTTGGTGTATAATTATTCATAGCAGTCTCTTATGATTGTTTTTATTTTTGTGGAGTCAGTTGTAATGTCCTTTCATTTCTGATTTTATTGAGTTTTTGTTCTTTTCTTAATCTAGCTAAAATTTTGTTAATTTTGTTAATATTCAGAAAACCAACTCTTGGTTTTATTGATCTTTTCTATTGTTTTCCTGGTCTCTATTTCATTTATAGAGAATCTTTAATTCTTTAATTTTTATTATTTCTTTCTACTAACTTTGGGCTCAGTTTGTTCTTTTAGTTTAAAGTTAGGTTTTTTATTTGAGCTATTTCTTATTTTTTAATGTATTTGTTTATTGCTGTAAACTTCCTTCTTAGTATTGCTTTTATTGTATCTCATAAGTTGTGGCAAGTTGTGTTTTCATTTTCATTTTTGTAAAGATATTTTCTATTTTTTCTTTAGATTTCATGTTTGACTCATTGATTGCTTAGGAGTATGTTGTTTAATTTCCACATATTTGACGGTTTTCCTATGAAAGGACAGTTTTTAAAAAGGCCGTAACCCTCAGATTATAATAAAGAGTTATAACAATTATGCATATCTATGCACCAAAGTGAGACAACCACCTTTACAAAACAAACTATAAGAGGTGAATGGACACATAGGTAAATATACACTAATAACTAGAAATTTAATCCAGTTAAGACATAGACAAGATATAACAAGTAGACTAAAAAACATGGGGGTAGGGGAGAGTAATGAAAGACCAAAGCAACATAAACAATATGGTAGATCTTATGGGTATATATCAAAATTTTCACCCTGATAATAGAGGAAGTAGTTTCTTCATCAGAACACATGGCAAATTTAGAAATATTTGTCATGTATTAGCTTATAATGTAAATATCAATAAGTCCCATAAAGTAGAATTATTAAAAGAACACTTTCTGAACACAATGCAATAAGACAATAAAGAACATAAATAATAGATAATTCCATGGTGAATGGGATGGGGAATTCCTATTAAGCACCTCCTGTGTGAAGGGAGAAATACAAATCAAAATCCCCAAATTTCTAAAAAATAATGACATTTAAAATACTACATATTAAAATCTATGGTGCATATTTACACAGGTGATTAGAGGTTAAATACCTTAACAATAAAGATGAAAAAATGAAAAAAAATTAATTAAAATCTCAGGTCAAAAACCTGGAAATAGAACCACAAATAAGCCAAATGAAAGCACAAGTAATGAAATAATACCAAGAAGAGCAGAAGTAAATAATACAGTGAAGAGAAAAACAGTAGATTTAAATAATATATTAAAATTCTGCTTTTAAAAAATAATTATCAAGATAAACTACTAACGAACCTAATCCAAGGGAAAAAAAAGAGGGGTGGGGGAGAAATTGCAAATATGAGAAAAAGCAATGGGGGAAAGAAGTATTGAAATAAATAATGTAAAGATGTCACAACAGACTACTTGCAGACTTCTGTGTAATAAATTTGGAAACCTATATAAAATGGATGATGTTCCTAGATAAACTTAATTTAATAAAATTGACCCCATTAGAGAAAAAAATTAATAGATCTGAGACGAAAAATTGTATGATAACCTCCATAGATGCTGTAAATCTCTCAGTAAAATACAATCCATGCTTAGTTGTAATGTATTAACTTTTTAGTTTATTTCTGGATTTGTTTTGCTTTTATTAGTAAGTTAAGGACTTTTATCCTCATATAATTTTTTTCTCTTGTAAATATGTTAGGTTTAGAATCAAGGTTTTGATTGTCTCATAGAATGAATTTGGAAATAACTCACATTCTCTAATCTGTGGAAGATTTTTTGGGTAAGATTTTCATTTTTTCTCTTATGAATGTTTAGAGGAATTTCTTTGTTGGTACACTGTGTCTTAAAAGTTTTTTGTTGAAAGGTTTTAAAATACATATTATTCCTGAAATGTAAGGCTGTTTTAACATTTAAGATAATGTAATTCACTACATTAATGGGATAAAGGAGGAAAAAAACATATGACCAATAGATAGAGAAACTTATTTTACAAAATTCAGCATTCATCAGGATGAACTCCAGGAACCAGTTAATAGGTTGCAGAACCCCTTTACCCCACACCAACATTCATACAGGTATAGACACAGACACATACACAGACAACAAAACACATGCACACACATACACACACACACTACCCTTCCTATTTGTAATTATTAGCAATTTAGCCCATGATTGTTATTGTTTTTTACAATAAGCATCCAAATGAATGAATCTTACCAATAAGTTTATAGGTTTCTTTGCTCACTACTGTTTCTTCTACCTCTTGCACTCATTTTTTATTTTGCTGTAGTATACTCAAAAAATTATTATAGCAAGTATCTGCTGGTATTACACTTTGATTACTTCCTGTCCCTAACATTATTTTTTCTTTATACAGAAAATTTCATTTTGAAACCTGTATGTACCTACATTACATCTGGCACTTTATAGTGAGGCTTTCTCCTTTTGACATCAGGTGGTTTCCTCCTAAATTAGCTGAAGCTTGTAGGTCTTAAATGTAAAACAGGCTGATGCAACATTATTATAATTCAGCCATTTTGATATAATTACAAAGGTGATATTTGAAATGTAAGAATGTGATTGTTTTTTTCTGAACACCTTTTAATATCTTTACTAGTGAAGTCTCGCCTTAGTTGCCAATAACTAGAACCACACTCAGCAAGCCCCTAAAAAGCATTTCATGCTTCTGCTTTTAATCATCACAGGAACTACTATAATGCTGTTCCTCCTTCAATCAGAAAACATATTACTCAGTTTCTCAGCACCCTATTCACCCAGCCAGCTATAAAAATTATCAACAACCTTCTCCATCATTGGCTTTCTTCATAGTCTGCCTGGAGCAGAGTGAAGCTGTGGCCATATTTTTTTCCTTTTGATTCAAGGACCTTATCCTTTCATCAGAACTAAATGTAGGATGGTCAGTTAGGAGTCAACATTATAGTTTGCTTCTGTTTTTTCCTCTTCCTTAGTTAAGTCTGTTTGTGCTGTGTTTAAAGGCCAATTCACTTAAAGAATAATGCTCTTCATCCCATCTTTGGAAGTGGTATTATCACTTTAAGGAGATAATAGCTAAGAGTTTTCCAAAACTAATTAAAGATACTGATAAAAGAAAACAACTTAAGAGGCCTTAAAAATCCCAAGAAAGAGAAATAAAAATAAATTGAACACTCAGTACATCTTAATGAACGTACAGATCACTAAAGATAAGAAAATGTAGGAAACCTCCAAACAAAAAAACATTCATGAAAAGGACAACCATTGAATTAACAGTTGACTTCTCAATGACAGTGATGGAAGCCAGAAGCCAGTAGAATAATATTCTCAATGGGCCAAAATAAACTAATGCACAGCCTAGAAGAATATATACTCAATGAAAATATTTTTTGCAGCTGAAGGAGAAACACAAACTGAGTGGATGGTAAAAGAAATTAATGTGTTCTGCATTTTTCATATGATCTACAAGGAGGGAAGATATATTCATCCCCTTTAGAATTGAATAAGTTAAATATGCACACAATAATTTCTAGAGAAACCACTAAAAGAATAGAAATGGAGTGTATATCATTTAAACTAATGGAAAGAATAACATAGCAACAAGAAAAAATCAGTTTCAAAGGAAGTAAGAAAGGAAAAATGAAACAAAATTAGCTTAAACAGGACAAAATAAATGTCATATATAAGCCCAATATGCACTAAATGTAAATTAGATATACATTAAATGTAAATGGACTAAGTGTTCCTGTTAAAAGACTAAATTTCTTAGAATGTATTAAAAAGTTCAACTATATTGAGTTTATAACAGGCACATTCTTAAAACGTAAGTATATAAAAAGGTTAAAGTAAAAGGGTAGAATAGATTATATCATGCAAATACTAATCAAAAGAGTTAATACAGTGATACACTGCTACCAGAAATAATCTATAAAGGGACAAAAATTATCTAAAGATAGAGTTACTATAACAAAAGTCTTGCTTCCACCAGGAAAGTAACACTAGGGTGTTATGTAACACTTGATTACATAGCCTCAAAGTATATAATGCAAAACTTTACAGAACAACAGTGTGTGGAAGAAATCCACATTCATTATAGGGCATTATAGCACATCTCTCTAAATTGATAGGTTAAACAAATCATGAAGAACATAGAAGATTTGTATAGCACGATTAACAAACTTGACCTAATAGACATCTATGGAACACTATATGCAACTAATAAAGAGTACAGCCTTTTAAAGCATACACAAAATATTTAAAAAATTGATCATATAATGAGCTGCAATGCACGTTTCAAATTTTAAAGGATTTTTCTCATACAGAGCATGTTCTCTGATCTCAATGCAATTGAGCTAAAAATAAATAGCAAAAGGATAGCTAGAAAGACTTCTTATGTTTGGAAATTAAAAAAAAAATCTAAATCCACATGTAAAATAAGAAATTACAGTGGAAACCAGGGAGTATTTTGAACTGAATGAAAACAAAGTATTTTATATTGGAATTTAAAAGGAAAATTTTCACCTTAAGTGTATATATTACAGAAGAATAAATATTGGTTGCAAAGTTATAATCTATGGATACATGTTTAAAATTAGATAAATGCCATCAAACTTACACCAAATAAAGTAGATGGAAGGGAATAATAAAATTAAGATAAGTATTTAATGAAAAGGAAAATAATAATTCAATAGAGAAGATCAGTATGATCAGAATTTGGTCTTCAAAATGACTAATAAAATTTACAAAATGTCAGTTATTGACAAAAAAATTGTTAAAGCAAAATAACAATTATATGGAATAAAAACTGGGACGTAATCACAGATGTTACATTTAAAAACTTATATATTTAGAATCAACAATAGATCACAAGGCATACAAAGAAATAAGGAAAAATGGCCCACAGGGAAACAGTAGAATACACATTCTTCTTAAGTGCCCATGGATCATTCTCCAGGGTAGACCACATGGTAGGCCACAAAATAAATGTTAAAATTTAAGAGGATTGAAATCATACCAAACATTTTATCTGACCACAGTGGAATGAAGTGGAAATCAGTAGCAGAAGGGAAACTGGCCAGTCTACAAATATGTGGACTTGAAACAAAACACTCTTTAATAACCAGTGGGTCAAAGAAGAAATCAAAAGGGAAATTCAAAAATATCTTGAGAGAAATTAAAATGAAAACACAACGTAGCAAGACTTACGGCATGCAGCAAAAGCAGTACTGAGGGAGGTTATAGTGGAAAAGGCTTACATTAAAAATAAGAAAGTTCTCAAATCAACAACATAACTTTACACCTGGGAACTAGAAAAAGAACTAACTAAACCCAAAATTTAGCAAGAGGAAAGAAATAATAAAGATTAGAGCAGAAATAAATGAAATAGATAATTGTAAAACAGATAAAAATAAAACTAAGCATTCAGTTTTTGAAAAGATAAACATAATTGACAAACCTTTAGTTAGATTAATTAATGAGAGAAGACTCATATAGCTAAATTCAGAAATGAAAGATGGAACGTTACAACTGATGAACCACAAATTAAAAAAAAGGATTACAGGAGACTACTATGAACAATAATATGCTGACAAATTGATAACCTAGAAAAAAATAGAAACTTTTCCAGAAAAAATACAATCTACCAGGAATAATAAATCATGAAGAAATAAAAAACAAACTCTGTTCTGAAGAGGGCTATAACTAGTGAGGTGTATGAATCATTAATCAAAAACCTCCCAACAAATAGAAGCCCAGGACCAGATGGCTTCACTGGAGAATTTAATCAAACATTTAAATAACTAACACCAATCCTTCTCAAACTCTTCAGCAAAATTGAAGAGGAGGAAACACTTCCAAACTGATTGTATGAGGCCAACTTTACAATGATATCAAAGCCAGACAAAAATACTATAAGAAAGAAAAACTATAGGCCAATATACCTGATGAATATTGATGAAAAAAATTCTCAGCAAAATACTGGCAAATCGAATTCAAGATTACATTAAAAGAATTATACACCATGACCAAGTAGAATCTATTTTTAGAATGCGTGGTTGGTTCAACATACAAAAATTAATCAATGTAATAGAATGAAAGACAGAACCAATATGAATGTCTCAGTTGATGCAGAAAAAGCATTATACAAATTTAAGACCTTTTCATTATCAAAAGGCTCAACCAACTAGGAGTAGAAGTGCAAACTACCTCAACATAATAATGACCATATGTAAGAAGCGTATAGCTAACGTCATAATCAGTGGTTAAAAGTTTAAAGCTTTTTTCCTTAGATAAAGAACAAGGCAGGGATGCCCACTCTCACCACTTGTACTTAACATAGTATTGGAAATCCTAGCCAGAGCATTTAGGCAAGAAAAACAAAAAAAGCATCCACATTGGAAGAGAAGAAGTACAGTTATCTTTGTTTGCAGGTGACATGATTTTATATATAGAAAAAC